>NC_072825.1:192500-340000 GCF_027744805.1 Dunckerocampus dactyliophorus
ACATTTGGGGATGGATTTACAAAAATGGACTTGAGTTCCAGACAGTGAAGCCATCTTCAGCACCTGGAGCAACATTGCCACCAGCCTCCAGGAAACACTGGCATCACGCATGCCTAAAGCCAACCAGAATGGCACAGCTACTCATTACTCACTCCTTTTTAGACATTTCACTCCTATTTTAGGGGGTTTCTGGGTTTTTTGAGTGATGGTCTTGAACTTTTGATCTTGTTTTCACTTTAATGCTTGTTAACAATTAATCGCTTACTCAAAAGATTTGTTGTGTGACTCTGAAGCTCTACTTAGAACTTCCAACAGTGCATGTGCATGTGCATTCTTGGCATCTTTCTGCTGGCCTTAACATTTGGATGAGGAGTGTGTGTCTTTCTAACTGAGAAAAATGTCTCTTGGGGTTCTTCAGACGGAACCGACGAGCAGACAGCCGTCACCATAGCCAGCGTGCAGCAGGCCGCAGCGTTTGGGGATCACAACATACAATACCAGTTCCGCACCGAGGGCGGACAGGTAAGTCCCGACAGCGGAACCTGTGCGGTCCAACACACACCAGTCTTCCAAGAAATGTTCCCATCTCATAATCATGAAACATTTGTAACTGTCACACAAGTGCAAAAAGAAGTTCACTACTGCTGTCTTTACACACCAATTGCAAAAACTGCAGCGTTTTGAAAGTGAATTGGTGAGCCAGTGTGATGTCATTCATGGGCTCCATTTAACATGCAGGCCAGAAGCTGAATAGACCTGATCTAGTCTTTAGCTGCCTCACCAAGGGGTGGCACAAAGTCTCCTGTCATGAAAACATTTGTGGTTTGGTGAAAAGCTGTATGGTGAGAAAAGGGCATCCATAAGAATGGCATAATCATTACTGTGAATGACAGTACAGTAATGTGGAAGTGCGCACATGAAGTGCTTTATGCACACTTTCAACCTTGCAATCCAACCTACTGTACCTTGGTGACGTGTGGATGTTTATCCATAGCAGTGCGTGTTACCATCCAAGCAGAAGCTGAAGTACATCAAAACACATAGATGTTGGGACTTGTCTGCACCATTAATCACCGTTACCATTAATTGGCATTAGTTGGCATCCTTAAACAGCACCGGGTCTGCTCATAGCAGGTGTCTGACTACAGTGCACCATGGCGGCCACAGCAGGTGGCTCCCACTGCTCTATACTCTTCTCCTGACCCACATAACACACCTCATATGTAGAGGACATCCGTGTTGACAATAGCAGCATGGTCGCTATATTTAGCAAGTAGGGGTGCGCATTCAAAGGGAAAGGCAGGAAGTGTTTCTCGCATCATGCATTTATTCTGGAATTAAACACAAGCGGTCCACAAAGGTGATTTATCCGCTGTGCAGGATCTCCACCTCTGATTGTGAAACGCACACCCCTTCTTCTCCTGGCAGCACACAGGGGTGTCCAAAGTGTGGCTCAGGGGCCATCTGAGGAATGTGGCTCATTGCAGAATTTAGATAACAGACAGTACCTTTGAGAAAATACATGTCACATTCCACCAGTTTACTGAGTGAAAGATGACGACTTCTTCTTTTCCTTTGGGCTTTTCCCTTCAGGGATCGCCACAGCGAATCAATTGCCTCCATCTAACCCTGTCTTCTGCATCCTCTTCTCTCACACCAACTACCTTCATGTCCTCTTTCACTACATCCATAAACCTCCTCTTTGGTCTTCCTCTAGGCCTCCTGCCTGGCAGTTCCAAACTCAGCATCGTTCTACCTATACTGTATATTCCCTATCTCTCCTCTGGACATGTCCAAACCATCTCAGTCTGTACTCTCTGACTTTATCTCCAAAACCTCTAACATGTGCTGTCCCTCTGATGTACTCATTCCTGATCCTATCCTTCCTGGTCACTCCCACAGAGAACCTCAGCATCTTCATCTCTGCCACCTCCAGCTCTGTCTCCTGTCTTTTCCTCATTGACACTGTCTCTAGACCAAACATCGCTGGTCTAACCACAGTTTTGTACACCTTTCCTTTCATTTTAGCTGAAACTCTTCTGTCACATCATGAGTGAAAGATGACATATTAAAGGAAATGTTGCATTATTATAATTTATTAGGGGTGTCACGAGACACTAGAGGCCTACGAGACGGGCCAAGATTTTAACATTGCTTTTATGAAAAGTACACTGAAAAAATACCAAAAATATGACAATATATTGCAATTTACCAATTTAATGTCTACTTGTTGCACTCTTATGCACTCTGTGTGTGCATGCTATCATGTATGGAGTATATGTAGCATGGAGCTTGGAGCCCCGCCTCCACCCAAGAGATTGGGCCTCATTCACGAAACGTTCTTACGCACAAATGTGTTCTTAAAGCCTTCTTATGAAGATTTTTGGCATTCACGAAACGTGTCTTAACTCAGTTCTTAGATCTAAGAACAAATTCTACAAACGCTCAGGAGGACTCTTACGCACAAGCAAAGCTTGCACTTTCAATGTGCAATCGCCCTCATGATGGATTTTGCAACCTGATCCCAAAAAATGTAGTGCAAATAAAGTATCCCAACAATGATTTATCATCAAAACAACTAAAATATACTCCATGGGTAAATATATATTCAAATCCCAATTCATCAAAAAAAAAAAAGTACCTGTCTGGACATGCGCTGCACAGAGAGAGAATGTAAAGGGACCATTATTTGCTGAAAGCCACGAATATTTGATGTCCCACTTCAGGCTTCAGGCTTCAGGCTTCCCTCTCTGTTCTTGCAGGTGTGCAGGATCATCAGAATAACATCGCAATGAAACGTGGTGTGCCTATTGCGCACGTAGCACCCCCAGATAACGACATGCGCCCCCAGCCACGTCTTGAGCCAGAGCACGGGGCTGCTGAATTAATTAGGCAGCGTCTAATCAAATGTAACCACAGAAAAAATAAATTGTCACACACAAACTATGTATTTTGACTTTATTTTTCCATCATGATTGTGTAAATATTTTCTAGATTTTCTGAAATGGTTTGGTTTCTGATTGATGGCCCACCTCCCGTTTCCTCCAGATCCCTCCGGTGCAGTCTAATCTTTTTTTTGAGTCTATTTTAAGTCAAAACACTTCTTTTTAACCTCTGCGGTGATGCGTTTCTCCATGGAATGGCATTTATGTTTCCTGCAATGGTGCTCCATGCCGACTCGTTTTGGATGGCCTGATGACCGGTGGATACACTTGAAAATAAGGTGGTCTTGTGTTCGGTCACTCCTTGTAAAAGCACCTTTATTTCAGTAGAATTGAAGTTTTTCTTCTGTTTGTTGTCCAGCTGCTTCTCAGTCTTGCCCTTGCGCGTTGCCATCTCCGCCTCCAGCTGCCTGTTGCGCACGGCACATTTTTTACCTTATATAGGAAATAATAGGCGGTGACCTCTGCAAATTAGGGCTCACATGCACGTGCATCGCCGTTAGCATTCATCAACCTAAGAACCCCAGTGCGAACGATTATCCCTACTTAAGAACGTGTCGTGAATGTGGCGCAGTTTCCAACCCGCGCCTTCTTAAGTACAGTTCTTAAGAAGACTTTTAAGAAGATGTTCGTGAATGAGGCCCATTGTATGGCTGACAACAGGGCTCACTCCGTTCATGCCGTTGTTCTATGGAACAAACGTGCCAAGGTGCTGAAAGCAATGCAGAGTGAACCCTCTTCCTGCCTGACACGCATGCACGTGGTATTATATTATCAATGATATACGTGTTATCCACTTGATTTATTATGATCCTAGGCCTAGTGGCCATGAGACTGAACGAGAAATCTTGTCACGTTTTAATCTTGCGAGATCATGTGGCACCCCTACTTATTGTATATTATCACAACAGTGTTCTCTTTGGTCTAAAATGTAGGAAATAATATCGTTTAGCGTCAGTTTGTGGGACAATAAACATTTCAAAACGGCCCTGCATGGCTTTGTGACTCACTTAAATAAACGTTTGTTTGTCCAGTCATATTTTTTTATTGTACTTTTCTTTAAATAAATGTTGCCTTGTCTCATCTCGTTCTCGTGTGTCGTCTGGTCTGGTGACTTGGATGTCTGATGACACCCGAGTGTTGCCTGCTTTGGTGATTCCTCACTTTAAAAACTTGATCTGGCAGCATGTATGGAACTGTACGGTTATTGCTCATTTTGACATGATGTTTTAACTAGGGCTGTCAAATGATTAAACACTTTTAGCAAATTAATCAGTTTTCAAATGCCTTGTTGAGTGTATTTCATGGAGAGAAGGTAAATGTCATGATATGTTAGCATGTATGAACAGCTCCAACTGAACTGAAAATGAAAGTCATACTAAAAGAGACGACACATGTCTGAAAATGTAAAACACCAGCCTCTTTAACAGGAGCACAACATTAGAATCACACTTTAACCGTGTTATTATGAGCCGTGAGGTGTTTAAGGACAATCCCTTTTTAATAGTGGATTGGAAATGCACTCCTGATCCAAATCTTAAGACCAGTTGAAAAATGTCTAGAATGATCATGTTGCACATTTGGATCTTAATGAGGTTTTAAGTAGAGCTACAATCTGCAAAAACAAGAAGGGGGGGTGAGACAAAAAGCACTTTGAAAAAGTAATTTATTGAAAACAACAATTCAACTGAAATAGGCTGTTTATCAGCTGATCAAAAGTTTAAGACCACAGGCTGTAAAAGCCCAAATGTGCTCCAAATGTTGATGTAGTGTCATCATTCCCACTGTCATGCCCTCCTCATGGTAAAGCTAAGAAGCTTTCTCTTTTTCAACGTGGTGGGATTGTGGAGCTGCATAGCAAGGCCTCTCGCAGCGTTCCATGGCTGCAGAGGTTGGGAGCAGGAAATCAGTCATTCTAAGTTTTGGAAAGATCCTGAGCATTATGGAACAAAAAAGTCACACCTGCACTGAGCCGGAGGGATCCCATTGGCTGTCCATCAAGACACAGGGCGGTCTTCCACCCACATGAAGGCCCTCACTGGTGCCGACTGCAGTGCAATAACCTGCGAAAAAGGATTTTAAAAAACGCCACAAAGCTGCCTGTTTAGACTTTGCCAGGGAGCATCAAACATGGGACATTGAAAGGTGGAAAAGTTTTATTCTCTAATGAGAACAAATGTAACCTTGACGGTCCAGATGGCTTCCAACGTTACTGGCATGACAAGGAGATCCCACCCGGCACAGTGGGGGGGGGTCCATCATGATCCGAGGTGCTTTTTCATTCAGTGAAACACCGGAGCTTCAGGTGGTGCGGGGTTGTCAAACGGATGCAGATGTTGGGGCGGGCATCCCTAATGACCGAGGGCCCTCGTCTGCGTGTTAACAGCTGGGTTCTTCAACAGGACAACGCTGCTGTTCACAATGCTTGCTTGACCAAGGACTTCTTCAGGGAGAATAACATCACTCCTTTGGACCATCCTGCATGTTCCCCTCATTTAAATCCCATAGAGAACATTTGGGGATGGATGGCAAGGGAAGTTTCTAAAAATGGCCATCAGTTCCAGACAGTTGATGCCCTTGGTGAAGCCATCTTCACCACTTGGAGCAATGTTCCCACTAGCCTCTTGGAAACACTGGCATCAAGCATGCCCAAAGCCATTTTGTGATGAACAAGAACGGTGGAGCTGCTCATTACTGAGTCCTACTGACAACATGTTTTGGAGAGTTTTTTTTGTTATTTTTTGAGCGATGGTCTTAAACTTTTGATCAGCTGATAAACAGCCTTCTTGTTTTTGCATGTTATAGCTCTACTTAAAACCTCGTTAAGATACAAATGTGCAAAATGATCATTCTAGACATTTTTCAACTGGTCTTAAGATTTTGATCAGGAGTGTATTTTGGGAGTAGATTGTATTGTGTGGGATTTCCAAGCACACTTAAATGCATAGGAGGAGTTGCGCTAGTGAGTGATAAGAATATCCACTTACTGTTGTTGTCTTTCTGTTTGTTTAGACCAGTACATGCATTATGAAAACCTTGTTGTGATTTTCAGAGTGTCAGTGAATGCATCTAGTGACAATGAGGAAGTGTGGTTCCGAGGAGGACGAGAGACATGTTAGCGAGCTGGAGCTACATACGGGTATACGGTGTTGGAATTGCACTGCTGTTGATGTGTTAAGGGCAGAATAAAGTTGTAAAACAGCCTCAGACTCTGTGAGGATGCGATTGTGCCCCCGTCTGCCATCATAACAGAGAGGGGTGGCTTGAAGAGGTGCGCATTTGTTAATGACACTAAGAAATGTAACGTAAATAATGAAATAAATGAGTTACCGCCATCAGCGTGCTATTATGACAGCCCCAGTTTTAACACATTGGGCTTAAAATCTCAGTACGTAAAATATTATTTTTTTGGTGTGAAAATGTGTAATGAACCCTACTTATAACCTAGAATACATATGTCAAATGTATTACTGAAAAAGACATGTACAAATTGTTAAAAGGACCATGTCTCCCCTACATACACTTCTTTCAATTGATCTGGTGCTGCCTGATAAACGCATTATAATGGGACTGTCTGTGAATGGAGTTTGTTGTTACAACTCTGTACAGTAGGCGGCGCTATGCATTGTATGTCTGCTTCTTAACACACCTCATATGCTGCCAGGGAATAAGAAGATGTAGCAGCAGGGTTGCCATCTTGGGGAGTTTGAGTATTCAGACCCCTCTAGATACTCTTTTTTTTTAAAACCAAAAACAGTTAGCGACAGATCTAGCCACTTGTCTGAATGGACACTTTGGGTTCGGGGGGCGCTTTTGTGAAAAAAGATGCTAAAAGTATGTCCGTATATGCTAAGCTATCTGTGAAGCTGACAAAGCAAGTTAGTCTAATATGTCTCATTAATAATGAATTCATGCTATTTTAGAAAGATAGAAACATTTGCCAGTAAAAATGACATGCGTGCCACATTGGGGACACCTTTAGTGTGCTGCTAGCGGGCGTATTATTATTATTTGAGCAAGTACTTCCACCTGCAGGTTCTTTGAGTATATGTTTACTTTTCTTTGATGTTTTGTCTGGATTCATTTGAGTGTCTAGCTGGCTTGCTATGGCCTGAAGGCGTTGGCGTGCTTTATTTCCCTCCTCTCTCATCCCATGACCGACTTTCTTGTCGACCTTCCTGTGGTCATCTCGAAAAGTGAAGTTGTTTTATCCCGGTTGGGATGTTTCATACCATCACCCGCCTCAGCAAGTCCACTCATCCGTGTGGCTCGTTTTGGCCTCAACAAGGAGAGCGTGAGCAATCATGTGATTGAGGCGCGGGGCCGGCATTGGCACGAGGCTGCTGTCACATGTCAGTCAGGAGGAGAGTCACATGATGCAGGCCTTCAAATTGAGACTCCTGGTACAAACAAGGCCACTTTTCTTGTTTTGGGCAATCCAATCAGGACATTGTGAAGTGTAAGCGTTTTGCGAGGGATGGGTGGACGCGTGCGCTGCAGTTGCTAGGGACTCACATCCAGCCAACCTTTAGATATGATCAACAAGTCCACCAGCCAGGTACGCGTGCGGCCCACGTAGCAGCACAGTGGCTTCTTCTCATTATCGCTGTGTCTTTCCACCTTGCAGGTGACGTACCGCGTCGTCCAGGTTACTGACCAGAACCTGGAGGGACGGGATGATGGCGGAGGGGCGGTCAGTGTCGTGTCCACGGCTGCCTTCAGCGGCACTCCTCAGGCTGTCGCACAGGTATATGTTTTCATGTTTTTCATTTTCTTGCATTTTCAGTCTGTGCATAGTGTCACATGCACCTCCCCACCCAAAAAATGAGGTAGCTATAATCTCCTGGAAATGATATGCTGCCATAATGGCATACGTGTTCAGAATAATGAAAACAAAACAGTCATTCCATCTTTAATTTCCACCAAACTAGGGCTGCAACTAACCTTTCTTTTCTTAGTCCATTCATCTGAAGCGTACTGTTTGGATCCACTTTTATTACACCCCAGACCAGCGGTCGGCAATCTGCCCCCACGTTGCAGCTCCCTCGCTGAGTTCTGTGATTTTTAAAAAAATTTTTAAGCGGAGGAACTGAGAGTGTGAAATATTGGACTGTCCGTGAATGCATCTACAGTGCATTCTGACTGCTGATTGGATGAGCAAGGGAAGGGGGATAATGACAGTGTGATAATGACACACGAAAAAGACGTCTTGAGTGTGCTACCCTTGTGGTAAGCGATCCATAACTATGATTTCGTCTCTAAAAAGAAAAATGTCATAAGAGAGTTTCATTGTGAATGGACAACAAACCATGTGCTTGATGTGTTGGCAAACACAAGATGTAACCTTGAAGGACATTTTCATAACAAGCACTCAGCCTTTTCGGAACAGTACCCAACTGCAGATGGGTGCAAGGGAACCACTTCAGAACTACTACGGAAGGTCAGTCTCCCTCGTTTCTGACGGTTAATTGGCTCCACGATAAGTCCATTTCCACCAAGTAGGATTCAATATGAATAAACGGAATATTTTCATAGTTACAGCGTAGAAAACCTGTTTGACTTTCTAAATACGAGTTTCAACATTATTATAGCCCTGGAGACATGAAATAACACCCCTACAGTCAACTTTGCACTCCTATTCTTTGTTTATGTCACATTGCGCAGGCTACGGCATCACTGCAGGGAGATAACAGAGAACTGCCGCTAGCATAACAATCTAGCGAGCTAACTTGTTAGCCTCTCCAATTTACTTATTCTAAACTTAAGAAAGTCTTTGAAACAGAGTGTGGAACAAGACAAAGAAGCCAAAAACTTACCACTTCTGCACAGAATGAGAGAATAACCTTTTTTTCACTCCATCTCGGCCATGCCGTGCTGGGCTCTGCTGGTTGAGTATCCAGTCTCTCATTTAATAACACTACTGATGCCTAGTGACCATACATATAACTTGTCTTTCTGTATTTTTCCAAAGCCAACCACCAAACAGCCACCATTTATGAATGAATAATGTTTTGAAAAACCCTGATATAGCGAGGGCTAACTGTAGTGGCTTTTTCTGCCCTTAGGTGGCATTGTTGTCTCGTGCTCCCGTCAGGCACACTATTATTGTGGTTTGCACTGCATCATGCTAGGACTAATTGGAGTATTTGACACGAGGAGTCAAACAACAACAATACCGAAGCCAGCAGTGTTATCTCTTTTATTGTGTGTTTTGATACAAGTGCCCTATTGAATCCATGAGATTGCGACTTGACGTGAAGGACACTTTTTATTCCTGCCTCTTGTGTCAACAAAAACAAACTCCATCTGTCACTGCGGTGCAGACTTTGAGTTGTTAGTACACCTCCAGGAAGGAACTCCACCCTTTGTAATCACTTGTCAACTTTGCAAAGCGGCACATGAGGTCAAATGTTTGTCTGCCAAGGATGAAGTTTCTGGTTCTACTGGTTGGGGAATGCATACAGGAGTTCCTGTTTGCACTTTCACTTCCATTTTACCTTGAAAGTGTGTGGCTGTCTTTTTTTGCAGTGCTTGCTTTAGCTGTGCTCGTCGTCGCTTCTTGTCACTCCACTTTATCGCAGCTGTCAAACAGCACTTTGCCACGCTGGGGGTGGGGCGGGGGTCTTGTGCGAGTGTTGTATTTGGTCTGACAAGAGAGCGAGGCGTACCTTTTACCTGCTCTGACTGCTCAAGCTCTCCGCTCTGTCTGTCTTTTATCTGTCACAGGCTGTGATCCAAAACCCTTTCAGTAATGGAGGAAGCCCAGCGGGGGAGGCGGTGGGAGGAGGAGGAGGCGGAGAGGCGCGCTTTACCTACTTCCCTGCCACGGCGGTGAGCGATGGCACCGTGTCCGTGCAGGCCACCGCCGCTGACCCCACGCTCACGCAGGCGGGAGGTGAGTCCGACTCTCATGCCCAATTTGGGCTGAAGCGTGGCCCCGTTTGGCGGGTGTCACGTCACCTGATGCAAGATGACAATGCCGTAGATGTGTCGTCTCTGCCTGCCATGCGTGTGATGCAACATGAATGTTATTCCCCTGATGCGTGCGACGTGATGGGATGGATGAGCGACTTGTACACAGCCGACCCAAAGTAGCTAAGAAATGAGCCCAAGCAATATGGAATGTTTGGGGCCGATACCAAAATTGGGGGCTGAAAAAAGACAGTACCTGATAAATAGGCCAATATAAGCAATAAGTGCATTGATACACTCTACACAGGGTATCATGAACATAAAATCTTATCACAGCCAAAATACTGTAGGATTCAACACAAAGCAGCAGAAGACTTCCAAATGGAAAAAAGGAAGTTGAATTAGTCAGTCTCAACATGAGGACATTAACTTTTTATAACACGCTGCACGCCATATTGTACACTCAATGGGAAATGGATGCAAACAGAGCCTGCCTCTTTGGCTGAAAAAACACTAACTGGGGCACATGCTCATAATTAGGACTTTCTATCCCAAACTTTGATTTTATGTCATAATTTCCACTTTTTATCTCATGAGTTTCCTGTCTTATAATTCTGACTTTTTATCTCAAAAGGTTGACTTTTTATCTCATAATTTCCACTTTTTGTCTCATAATTCTGACTCTTTACTCAAAATTGTGACATTTTATTTACTAATTTCCACGTTTTATCTCATAGTTATGACTTCCCTGTCTGATCATTGTGACGTTTTGCATGCCAGCACGATGCTAACAGGGACGTTCTGTGGTAAGTTGGACTCGGGAAGTGTATTCATAACACAACGTACGCCATATTGTATGCTAGCAGGGCAGTGTATGTCAACTGAGGCAACATTTTGCATCCATATTTGACATAAACTGAAAAATACGCTTACCAAGGTTCCACCGTCCTAGGCTCATACCAACCAATATGGAACTTGACTTTAGTATAGAAATCATTCACATGCATTATTGGCTTACTATTGCACTTGTCGGCATGCTGATACTTCAACTATTATGTTTTCAGAATGATTTCTTAGCAATTTTTTGGGTTGTTTATTGAGCTTTTCCCAATTTGGTACATAACAAGAAATAACAATGATAATGAAAGAAGCAGCAAGCTCTCCAATCAAGGTCCCTTGATCCTGTGTGGGGGTGTTATTGTTATTTATTATGGTTAAGTTTGCTTCATTTTAAAACTGATTTATACTTTTATGTTGTGCTTTTTCTTCCCTGACTGTACCCAAAATGAACCAAACCGTGAGCTTAAAAGCGCACCCTAGGTTAGCATACATTGATCATTTGCCACACACGCTGTGGTGCGTTTCCTCTTTTCTCCTCCAAGTGAGTAAAACAGCGAGGGGACTGCTGAGCACGTGGACTTACTTGGTGTCACATGTCCTCACAGCGTCGCTTCCTCAATGTTGTTGTCGTTGTGGAGGTTGGTGGTGACATCACCTGCTCACTTCTTCCTGCCGTAGGCCTAAAGCTTGTCGCCATGGTGATGGCTTAGTTCATTTGCAACACGCTCACCAAAGCTACATTCAGGTAGATGACATGTTTGCACTTGCACAAGTCAACATATCCCAAAAGGAGTTGATTTCATGTCCCCAAGTCTCAGCAATCAACTCATAATAGGGAAAGAAAAGAATAAGAGAGCGTAGTAGACTTCATGGATAGATGCTTTAGTCATGCAAGAACAACTAGAAATAATCAAATAATTAAAGCAGTCAAAGGGACAACACCATATTGAAGGGCGAAAAAGCAATGGCGATGCTAAGTCATCATTATGAGATAAAAAGTATTGATTATGGGATAAAAAGTCATCATGAGATAAAAAGTCATGATCATGAGATAAAGTCGACATTATGAGATAAAGTTATCACTATGAGACAAAGTCATAATTATGAGTTAAAAAGTCATGATTATGGGATAAAATGTCATGATTATGAGAGTCATTATGAGATAAAAAGTTGTGATTATGAGTTAAAAAGTCATGATTGTGAGATAAAAAGTCGCAATGATGAGATACAGTACAAAGTGCACATGTGCTGCCTTCTTCGCTGGAACCTTTGCCACATGGCACTCAGCACATGCACTTTCTACAGTATCTCATCATTTCCACTTTTTATTTCATAGTTATGATGTTTTATCTCATAATAATGACTTTTTATCACATAATTTCCCAAAGTGCAGCCCAGGGGCCGCTCTTAGCCTGCTGCTTGTTTTTATGGTAAAAGTAAAATGAATGGGTTGTTAGTTAGTGTTAGATATATTGGATAGCTTTTCATTTCATCCTCACATCCTTGCTGTTTGACATCCTCACACGCTTGTTCTGAGAAAGAGAATGAATGACGTCTTATTATAAATTTTTATTTCCTGAAATGTTATCTTATATCAGGAAAAGTCATTTGTGGGCAGGGCGTGATAGATTTGAAGGGCAGCTTCCTGTTTTCAGTTGGTCTGCATCCCACCAACCTTTGCTGGTTGCCCGTTGATACGAGCAACGCAAATGCGCCAACTCCTGTGGCGTTGTCACGATGACACCGACGCACCTCATAAAAAGATCCTGGTCACCTTTGATGCTTTGACGGGGCTGCCATGGCTGGTGTGCACGCTGTGATCGTGGCAGCACTGAAAGTGTGAGCAGACAGTGGTGATTTCACTGACTGATGACTGCCATGCCCTCCACAGGCCAGTTCTACGTGATGATGACCCCTCCCGATGTCATTCAGACAGGCGCCACGCGAAGCATCGCCCCGCGCACACAGCCCTTTCCTGCGTGAGTATGGCATGGGCAACAAAGCCTCTCTGAAAACTAAACAGGCAAAGTAACTGCCTTTAAAAGCAACAACAATGCTCCATTTATGGCCGCAGTAACCTTTATTGGAGCATGGCCTCCCCAATAAAGTCATTACCCTGCTGGGACGCCAGAGTAGATGTCAAGACCACAGCAAAGGGGTTTCTGTTATTTTTACATCCGTCCTCATATGTTATTACAGGGTGTAAGGGGGGGCGTACGTCCATAAAACGCACACACTCATAGCACTTTATTTATTTATTTATTTGTATTATTTACTGTATTAATGTCTCGTCTGTTGTTGTTGCTTAATTTATTGGTATATATGTTTATGTGTTTATGTTTCTTATGTTCTTATTCTTTCATTTGTTTTCTTTCTTTTCTTGGGAGAATGAACAGAATAAGATTTTCATTGCATGGTATAACTGCTGTTTTACCATGCACATGACAATAAAACTCTCTTGAATCTTGAATCTCTTGAATCTTGAAAAGCAACTTAGGGCCAATTCCACCATAATGCTGCTTCCATCGCACACCTTTCTTTCATTGGCTGTTACCTACGCAGCAAATACATCCTATTAACTCACATTTGTCCCCCCCCAAAGAAACTTAAAAAAAAAAAATTGCCCATCACCCACAATCCTTATGTGAAACATGACCACTAGGGGTGTCACAAGATTGAAATATGACAAGATTTCTCAAGCAACAAATACATGAATGAATGAATCACACAATAAATGTATGCTGTACTTCCTGTGCATGTGCCTAGATGCTTCCTAGCGCGTTCCACAGAACAACATAGACGTCTTGTCAGGCATACAGCGGCTTTGTCTCTTTTGGGAGGAGGCGGGGCCCCTAGCATACACACACACAGAGTGCAGCATGGGAGTCTCATGAGGAGCAATGCAAGGCAATGTACTTGAAATGCCATGGGAATATCACGAAGGAGCCAGGATGCCAAATTGGTTTGAATTCATGTTCAAATCTTGGCCCATCCTGGTGGACCCAATCTCGTGCGTCATCTCGTGAGTTGGGTGTCTGGTGACACCCCCAATGAAGTGACTTTTTTGACACACTGACCAACTGACCTGTTGATATGTTGCTATGTGAAATCAGTGCACCCCCAGGAAGGAAGTATTCCATGTTATCATCCATGTACCTGTTACTGCATGTATAGAAAACCATCAAGCCTTGTTTTTAGAGGGCTTTATAGTCGAAATGGGTGTGTCCCATTACGTACATTGTTAGCTGCCTCATGCTAGGCACAGAAAAGGGAAAGACGTGTGTTCATGTTTCACATCAGGATCATGGCTGATGAGCCAAAATTCCAAAAAAAGTGCACCTTTCCTTTTAAGAGTCAGTCCCCGTCCGAGGAAGCTGCTTACCTTCGCACTTTTGCAGGACGAGCACATGACCAATTGTCAAATTGAGTTAGCGCTGACTCATGTGGATATCGCCCCATTTAAGGCGTCTCGCATCCAGCAGTGTTTTTTTGGACACAGATGCTCATTGTTGTCACTTTCTGTTAGCCTCACCACGTTAGAAAGAAAGTCGATTCCATTTTTGAAGGGACGGCCGGCAACCCTGATGACGAATGGCCACCCAGTCCCTTCCCAAAGACATTTAGCTTGATGTTCTTCAACCAATCTTATCCCAATTTGACATACATGTGCTAGCACTTGACATACATGTGCTAACAATCATACAATCATACATGTGATTGTTTAGTCCAGTCACCCCTAGAGGTGATTGGACTAAACACTCTTAAAGGAAAAGTGCACTTTTTTTTCCCCATTTTGCCCATCATCCACAAGCGTTATGTGAAACATGAGCACATACAGTATTTCTGTCCCTTTTCTGTGCCTTCTAACGAGAGAAAACAAGTTAGTATGAGCCAGCTAACAATGCACGTGATGGGAGGTACCTATCCCTCTAAAAATGTTTTATATCCATGGCGTGATCATGCATGAACAAGTACATTGATGATAACGTGCAATACTTGAGTATCTGCCGTATTTTGATGATTTAAAACAGTAGTGAAGCTTCCTTTCTAGGTGCATTGATTTGACATAGCCCATAGAAGCTAACGCTACTTCCACCAACAACAGCAGCATAGAAACAGCGACAACACTTCCAACGTGTGCTCTCATTGGGATGACTTGTGCTTTAGTCCTCAGGTCAAAAATGCTGACAGCAAAGCAGCATCTTGTTGAGTCTTCGCAGCAAAATGGAGAGCCAGTAGTATCCACTCTTTGTCTGTCCCATTGCAGTGGCTTGAGGCGTTGTGATGCTGAGACGAGCGGCTAGCGAGGCGTTGTGTTATTCCGCCAGATAAATATAGTTGTTGTGTTAGCTGCTACTTAATATACAGGTCAGTTATGTGAATGGAACACTGTTAGGTACCTCCCATGACGTGCATTGTTAGCTGGCTCATACTAACTTGTTTTCTCTCGTTAGAACGCACAGAAAAGGGAAAGAAATTGTGTTCATGTTTGACATAAGTATTGTGGATGATGGGCAACATTTAAAAAGAGTGCAATTTTCCTTTAAGTTGAACAGGTGCTTTTGCAGAGCGCATGCAGAGCTGTATGAGAAATGACATGACTTAAGGTGCTCATACTTTGGGGTGTAATAACAGCGTCACCATGTGGTGGTCTACACACATTTTTACCCTTTTGTGTGGAGCACTTCAGGAGTAGAAGCGTTAGCTTGTACTAGCGCATGCATGCATTCCTCTGCACGCAACTAAGAGTTGTGTTTGCGCTGGTGTGTTGCTGCCTGATTGCTGGTGGAGATTGGCGCTGACTGCGAATGAATCATCACTGACATTTGAGGCAAGTTGAAGTAAAACCTGCCACCCTATCTGCCGAGGCGAGGCGCTGTGACACCAAGGTTTAAGCATCCCCCCCAACGCCACCACCACATTCCTGTTTGCAGCAAATGAACTAATCAAATTAGATCCCAGGCGGAGAGAAGCACAACACCCTGCCTCCTCCTCCTCCTGCTCTTCACCAATCCCCGGTGATTCTGTTGGTGTCTGTAGTGCTGACCCTCATCCATTGTTGTTAGCCAGCACACTTTCCCATCAGGGATTAGAAATGAGGTCGCCATGCTCCCGTCTCTCCTCATTTGGACCTGATTTCATTCTCTGCTGCTGGTGACCAAATGCAGCCCAACCTGGAAAGACAAACAATCCTGCTCGACTTCCAAACTACTCACCCTTTACACACGCTTGATGGAGAAGCAACGGGAAATAGGCTTTTCTAGGTATTAATAAGAGTGTACTCACGGGGAATAGGTTCCCAAAATATTTTCCTCCTCCTCGTCCTACTCCTTGAACCAAAGATTCATTTAGCCGGTTAGCTGCTTCTTCTATTGTTATTGGCGGTTAGCAAGCAGCTCACACAGTTAGCTAGTCTGCTTGCGACACTGATCTGTACTAATAAATCTGGATAGACCATTGGTCAATGACCTGTGAAGCCACGCGGCCGCCATATTACCTCTCACAAGAAACACTTCTCAGACAATGACTTATGTGAGAACTTGTGAGTTGTTAAGTGTGTTGTTAGTTTGTTACCCACTCACACTAAATGCAAGGTTAGTCTTCAGACTAACCTCGCACAACAGGTGTGCTTGAGTTTAGTCATAAGGACTTGGGTATGATCATTTTTTAAAATTTTGTCTATCATACCATACCTGAGTCATAATGGCTTTACACGGGGGGGTGTAGGGGATATGTAAACAAACAACCGCCACTAGACTACTAAATCATTTGCGGTTGCTTGCAAATATAAAAAAATACGTTTTTTTTTGTTTACTCGAATTTCAAATGAACCCCCATATGGAGACAATGTTTATATATTATTACATATTATATTACATATTATTCCTGTGGTTTTTGTTCAAATATATTTCTATATCAGAAAAGAGGTTATTTCTATTTCATAACACAAACAAAAAAAAATCATCAAAATGTTAAATGATTTTAAAACTTATCCAAAGTCATTCTCTTTTATGATTCATATTTTGTACAGACGAGAGCATAGTGAATTGTATGAAAGTGAGAATAAAAAGGAAAGGATCATGACCATGGATTTTAGTGGAAAAAAGGGATGGGATATGCAGTTCAAATGAAAATCTCTTTCTAGAGGTGTAAAACTATGCATTGCTATAGGGGAGTGCTGAGCCAGGGTGCAGGCAATGTGCAGGCAGTAGAATTTTGTCCTACAGGCAATAAGAATTGGAAGGGGAAAAAGTACATTTAATATACCCAAAAGATAGAGAATAACGTATCAAATGGTTTTAAAGGGACGAAGGTTGTGTTACTTGAAGGAATGGGAGAATCCCCCCGCTTTTTAATGTAAAATATAGATGTTCTGCGAGCCTCTTCATCTGCTTTATACACTATGTATGCTGTGCCAATGTAGTCTGCTACGTACGACGTGAGTGGTAAGATGGCGTCTCTGTGGCTTCAGCGGCTTGCACAGCGGCGTGTGACGTATGGTCTATCCAGACGTATTAGTACAGATCAGTGGCTAGCGACCATTGACCACAACAGGAAGGAGATTGATTAACAATGGTCTACAGCCAATCAGGACGCAGAAGACAATGGGAGAGTTCTCCCTTAGCCAATAAGGACTGTTGTGGCTCTATGTTTAGCCTGCTATTGTCTACTGTGGTTTGCTAATATGCTGGTGCAGGCAGGTAATACAACACCCTCTACTGGCAGCAGTAGTAAATACAATAACACATAAGCACCAAGGTCGCACAACACAATGCACGTTCATACGGTGTTCAAAAACATGCACAATTGCACTTAAATCCACAAAATAGCGAGTCTGTGAAAGGTGAACTGTGATGTAACGAGAGAACACTGTACTGAAAGTCTATTTACACTAGAGCCATTGTTGGTGCTGTGGTTATCATCACACTTCCCTTTTGCCCCCACTGGTGCTTAATGTGGCGACATAATGTGACAGAACACCTCCAAAGGTGAACATGAACCTCCAAAATGGAACACAGTCATTCCGCCATGTCGGTTGACTTCTCACTTGTTCTGACTTGAAAATCGAGGGAAAGGCTTCTTGAGACGTCATCTGTACTTCTGTGAAGAAAGTGTCGAACGTTTCGCTCCTCATCCGAAGAGCTTCGTCAGCAACTAACAAGTGCTGGTAGCCTAGGCCTTAAATACAGTAAGAGTGGGCGGAATTGGTGTGCCAACCCTGACTTGAAAAGCATTTGTCCCATTATCATAGTCTGCTTCTATGGTTATCATCACACTCCTCCTTTGCAGTAAGTCCTTAAGAGTTCACGTTAAGCCAGTGAAATGTTTCTACTGTGGAACCTTGGTGAGCCCCACAAGGGCCCACTCAAATCAAAACGTACTCTAACCAAGACAGTTTTCCCATAGAAAATCATGCAAGTGCAATCAATCCACCCAGCATTTTTCAACACAAAACAGGTTTTACAGACAATAATTCTAGTTTACATGCAGAAAATGATTACAAATAACACATTTTCAGGAATTGTGGGAAATGGGATATGGAAGACCTGATTACATTTTGATTCAATTGATTCAATTTTGGGGGTGATCCGGATCACCGTCTGATCCTAGGAAAAAATGGTCAGCACAGAAAAAAATACAGGCCAAGTTTCCAACAGGTTGTACAAAATATGAAAGACTATCCAAGAAATGTAGGATTATTATTTTGGTGTGTTTGTGTGTGTGTGTGTGGGGGGGGGGGGGGGGGGGTGTAACTATGGTGCTTGGTGGAGGTCTGCACTCTCCGAGTGCTTTTCTAGTTCTGTTCGTAGATTCATTAGCATTTCAATCTATCACATTACGTAGCATTCATTCTATAGAGGCCATGTTGTACCACTGGTTAGCGTTGTGTCTAGCAACCATTCCAAATAAACACAAAGGGAGACAATTATTAAGAAATAATGCAGCCGAAATCAAGGTAACACAACAAAAACTTAAGGCAATGACAACACTTTTCCATTAGTGATGAAATGATAAATGAAGAAACAAGTCAATGGTGAAAAGCACATTTTCCAAATGGAGTTCTGGGCGTGATGGGCTTTGTCAACAAGTGTCAAACTAGCGAACTACAAACTAGCGTGTTAAGCTAGGACAGTGGTTATTGTAAAAGGCGTATGCATCTTACCGCTGACTTGTTCATCCACAGTTCAAGTAATAAAGGTGGTAATTGTGGCTCTTGTGTGCCGCTGAGTAGCGCCCGGGTGACAGCCAATCAGGAAGGAGACTAACCAAACTAACTAATCATCACGAGATTTCATCTTTGGGTCCGTGATCCAAGATGGCTGCCTAAACAAAGCAAGCAGCACAAATACAACAGTTTTGTCATGCAACATTTTAGCATTCATTTAGGATGTTAACCAAAAACATGCTGACCGGGGCCAACACTGTAATCTGTTCCAGAAAGCCAAAAATGTTACCACGGAAATATCTTTAATCCTAGTTTTGACATGTATAAAACTACTTGAAAATGCATAACATGATGACTGAAAAGGATCAGTGAACATTTAAGGTGACTTCTACCTTCATTGTTGACGTGAGTGAAGATGGTGGTGGTTGATCTCACGGTCACGTCCTCAGTGAAGGTAAAAGTCACCTTAGATGTTCATGGAGCCCAGTGCTCTCTATTCTTCTATATGGCACGCCCCCCCATCAGGACACTAATAATAATATCTATTATTGATCTGTACTGTGCAGACTGAACTAGAAACTGGAAGCAGTGAAGCAAGAGTCTATTTGCATGTTGAGTACAACAAATTCATACATGTGGGCAGTCTGCGCTCACCCCCCCTCCACCAGTCAAATAAAGCAGAAGCACTCTTCCTTTGAAGACTGACTCATATTGGTTTGACCAGCAATACTGGCACCTAGTGGCGTTTTGTAGCTATTGCACTAAATGCAGTGTTTTTTTTTCTTTACAAATAAAAAGTATAAAAATAATGTGCATAATAATTCTTACTGTATTTCATTCATCGTATCGTGCTGAGCGGCCAGACCCTCACCTATGTTCCATTGCGGGCTCTATGGTTATCGTTACACATTTCCTTATTTTCACACCGCTGTGGTGACGTCACAAAAAATAAAATCCAAAGAAAAAGCAAACTAGCTGAAAATGTGTGGTTAAACTCTAAATTGTACCACTTTGGAGGTTCTACTGCAAAACACACCTGCCACTTTATTAGGTACAGTATGTGATGAGATGCTATATACTGACTACTTTATTAGGTACACCACGTGATTGGATGCTATATACTTACCACTTTTAGGTACACCACGTAATGGGATGCTATATACTAACCACTTTATTAGGTACACCACGTAATGGGATGCTATATACTGACCACTTTATTAGGTACACCACGTGATGGGATGCTATATACTTCCCACTTTATTAGGCACAGTGTGATGGGATGCTATATACTTACCACTTTATTAGGTACAGTGTGTGATGGGATGCTATATACTTCCCACTTTATTAGGTATAGTGATGGAATGCTATATACTTACCACATTATTAGGTACACCATGTGATTGGATGCTATATACTTCCCACTTTATTAGGTACAGTGTGTGATGGGATGCTATATACTTACCACTTTATTAGGTACATGGTATATTTTTAAGGTAGGATTGCATAATATGTCCCGCTACGTGTGAAGCAGCACCAGCAAGGATAGCAAAGAGGTGATGAATGATGTGAGCCTCCCTGCCATGTCTTAATGAAGTGAATACCGAAAGGAAGACGGAGACAAGAGACAGTTGTCTCATTAGCCGGGAGACAGCATCTGGTCCGCCGCCGCCACTGTCATTTTTACACTGTGATAAAACAGCGTTCTCCCCCCCAGAATGTACCTCAAGCTAATGTTCAAAAAGGATCTCCCCGTCAGAAGCGTCCCAACTTGAGGCCTTCCTTCAGGACAGCACAAGGTGGGGGTGTCCTGGGGAGCCAAGGAGCAAGCCGGTGGGGAGGGCTGTTATTAGACGGGACGTGGCGTGAAAGATTGTTAATGAGCTGTGATTGGTGCGTGTCACACTGCGGGCTTAATGGTGTTGTGTGTTTCTGTCTCTGAAGGAAAATGGACGGCCCTCGAACGCCGCGGGATGAAAGGAGAAGAGCACAACATAACGAAGGTGGGTAATTAGGCCTTGTGATGTTGACAGGATGACAGGGAAAGTCTCCAAGCAGCCATGTTGTCTACGTGGCCACTAGAGGCTGCTGTGGAGCTGTCAAAGCCCAGCAGGATTTCTGCAAGACTTCCAAGTAAAGGAGCTTTTGTAGCCCGGGGTGACCTCTTCCTGTTGCTTTTTAGTTGAGCGGCGGCGGAGGGACAAAATCAACAACTGGATCGTGACGCTGTCCAAAATCATCCCTGATTGCAACATGGACAGCACCAAGACTGGAGCGGTAAGTTGTCTTTGTAGGCCAGTCCCAGAAGGTAGCTGACCATAATTCCAACTGCCATCCTTCCAGAGCAAAGGAGGCATCCTGTCCAAAGCCTGCGACTACATCCGAGAGCTGAGGCAGAGCAACCAGCGGCTACAGGAGAGTCTGAAGGAGGTGGAGAGGATCCAGGTGGACAATGAGCTGTGCAGGCAGCAGGTATGCACCGCATCCATCCATCCATCCATCCATCCATCTGGTCTGCATCCTGCTTTACGTGACGTGACGTTCATGGGGCCTTTCCAAGGGATGTCAAGTATGATAGCAACTGGTAGAAGTGCAGACCCCATTAGACGCACACCGGTGCAAAGATGAAAGGGGTTAAATATATACGTTTGCTTGCAAGAACACTCCAGCCTGCTTCAAACCTCTGGAGCATGAAATCCACTCGTGTTTCTTCTCCGAGTGGATCCCAGAGTGCTTTCAGCTCATGTAGCTCCTCATCACGCAAGCTTCCCAACCATCAAAGACTTCTCTACCTGCACTCGGTGCTCCGAGAGACGGCGAGAATAAAACGCTCCTGCAGCCGACGTGCATGCTGATCTGCTCCCGAGGAATCGCCCCCTCCTACCTCTTCTTTGAAAAGTTTGCATGTTTTTCTCGGCTGCTTTGTGGAGGTGGGATGGGGGGGTGGGGGTGAATTGATGACGCACCTAAGGGGGAGGGGGCCTAGGCAGCATTAATGATACCATAATCAGATTGGCTTTGTGGGGGCTGCATTCCACAGCTTCCATTGGCACTGTGTGGACTAAAGTATTGGCACGGTGGGTGGACAGGAAGGGACTACGTGTGAAGCAATGCAATAACTTTCTCCCGCCAGTTAGTAATGATAGCTCCCACCACCGTGCACAATGGAAGTAACCACATTGACTTGTCAGGAGACAAAATGTGGAAACATCAATCAATGTGATTGATCATAACCACCGCCTCGCATCAAATAAAGCACAAAGCCCACCTTTAGCTTGCTTGGAAGAGGTGGCCCTGGGCCTGCCGTGGCTGCTCATGCATGTGCACATTGTAGATCCCTGCAGTTACCGTGCATCACCATAGAAATGAACACCTCCAAATAATCCACCAAATCAGCAAAGTTTAACAAAACAAACATCATCCACAGTGCTTATGTGAAACATGTACACACACGTCTTTCTCTTTTATAAACATAGAAAAACAGGTACAAACGTAAATGGGACGCACCTATTCCACCCATAAAGCCTTGTGAAAAAAACCAAAATGTCCATCATGTGAGCTGCATGTGAAGCACATTGTTGTTGTTGTTATTATGTATGTATGTATGTATGTGTTGTACTTCATTAATCCCACAGCAGGGAAATTCACTTGTTATAGCAGCAAGCAAGATACGCAAGTAAAGAATACATAGTGACACATGGTTCAAGTGGTACAGGTGTTGTAGAGCCTGACAGCGGTCGATATGAAGGACCTGCGGAACCTCTCCTTCTTACACCGTGGGTGTAACAGTCTGCTGCTGAAGGAGCATAAGTAACATTGTTACACCCAAGAACTACCTTACTGGCGTAGTGACACCTCGCCACACCACAGCGGCTAGCTACTAGT
Organism: Dunckerocampus dactyliophorus; assembly: GCF_027744805.1. Classification (NCBI taxonomy): domain Eukaryota; kingdom Metazoa; phylum Chordata; class Actinopteri; order Syngnathiformes; family Syngnathidae; genus Dunckerocampus; species Dunckerocampus dactyliophorus. The sequence continues at coordinate 215,244 of NC_072825.1, forward strand.
CGGCTAGCGACTAGCTTCACCACACGCTAGCAACGCTAGTAACGCTACATATAGGAGCTGTGTTTTTGTTTTTGACGCTAGGTGTAGCGTTCATTTCTATGTTTCTATGTGAAATCCAAGTCCCTAAAATACTCCCAAGTATTCCATGTTATGATGAACGTACCTGTTACCACACGCTCACAGCATGGATGGAAATCCACTAAACCTTGTTGGAGCTTTGTGGAGGTGTTTTCATAGGCGGGACAGGTGCGTCCCATTACCTACCTGCATTCATTAGCTGCCTCTTTTTACCTTTTTGTATCTTTAGAAGGCACAGGAAAGAGAAACTTGTGTTCACATCCCCTAACGAGGCCTGTTCTGTTGTCTTTGTCAAGATTGAGGAACTGAAGAACGAGAACGCTCTGCTTAGAGCGCAGCTCCAGCAGCACGGCATAGAGATGGTCGGGGAGACGCCGCCGCAGTGAAGGAACGCCCCCACCTCCCTAACCCAGCGGAAAGAGACAGGACAAAAAAAAGGACTGGTGAAGAATGACGCCAGCGACCGCATCCTCCTCCAAGTGGCGATCCCTCCTCCGGCTGGCTGTTGCTGAGCTTTTGACCGCCACACGTGCATGAGCACATGCGCCACCGCCAGGGGCGCCATGGCAACCAAGCACCCGCGATCTCGGACCGCCACGTTTCTCATTTCATTTCATGAAGTCAGCCTTTTGTCTCTGCCCCGCCCACATGATGATGATTAACATGAGTTTGGACTTAGCTGATGCTTTGACTTGTCCGTGTTTTAGCTGCTTTAACTTCTGAGTGTGCTTGCTGACAGGTTTGTAACGCGGATGAGATGCCACAAGAAGACACGCTTGACAGCTTACGCGCACCCAAAGAGCTCGCTGGCTCGACGCCGGGCCTTTGCTCAAAAGCTCAGCCGGGGGACAAAACGCTCTACTTGAAGTGTCGGGCATTTGTGTGAAACATCCCACCAGGCACGTACTTTCCAAAGCACACATTAAGATAGGAAGGTATCTCACACAGGAACAACCCTTGGGAGCAGTTTGCTCTGTTTCGGGGTCACATGGAGCTGAAGGTGACAGGAGGGGGGCGCGCCTCAAAAGACTAAGCGGGGATTGTTGCCACCCACCAGCTCTCATGGCGCCCACTCAGGCACCCCATCTATTAAAGCATCCAGGCAGTCATGGCTATCGTTGCGTTTGATTGGAATGAATATTCCACGTGTGTTGTAGAGCAGCCTGCCACCGCGGCAACAAGGCCAAATATCTCCAAGCTAACAGCTGCACCACACAAGAGGTGACATGGATGTTGACTAACAATGGCAGGCATGTTGTTGCTCATTCCTTTTTCTTCCCCGCCTGCGCTCATTTCTTCTTCTGAAATGACAACACAAGGAAGACAACCCCTCCAGGCCCCCGTAGCAGCCTCACTGTACTCAGGTTAGATTGGAAGACATCTTTTCTATGTCCAAATAAATCTTTCAACAGCTAACAGCCTCCTCACGCAGGTTCTTCCTTGTGGCTCGCTCACACTCTGGGAAAGGACAGGGAGGGGCGGCAGGAACCTGGTCAAAGACTCGTGTTTATTTCCTCTCCGTGCTAATTTGCCTGTCAAGTCAGGATGTGGGTGTGAGATGCTGCCAAAGCGAGCCTGAGCCCATAAGGTAAACAAGTCATCATGGTAACATGGCCCCCTCACCTGCCCCAGGCTTTTCATTCATTCATCTGTTTCATGCTTGACTATGGCCTGTTTTAGTCCAAGTATAGGCATATGTCAACAAACTGTACTTATTTTTAAGCGCTGTCTAGTATAAAAGTGGCGATAAGAGCAGCATTCAACTTGGGAATGTAGTATCCCACATTGGTCACTAAGTGTCACTAATGGTTTTGTGAGTCAACAACAGCCGTTTATTGCATTGCCTCACTAAGGTGGAAATAAACTGCACGTGCCGAGTGCCATGTGACCAAGACCCCAGCGAAGACGACGGCACATGCGCACTTTGTATCTCATCATTGGGACTTTTTAGCTCCTGATTACGACTTTTTTTCACTTATCTCGTAATTGAGACATTTTTTTCCTCATAATTACGGCTTGGTAGCTCATAATTGTAACTTTTTATCACCTAATTATGACTTTTTTTTAACTTACGTATGCCATAATTCCGACTTTTTCGCTCACTGACTTTTTCCCGTCATAATTGGGACTTTTTAGCTTGTAATTGCAACTTTTTTTATCTCCTAATTAGGCCTTTTTTGACTTATCTCATAATTAATGACTTTTAGATCACAGTTTTAACTCGTTATCTTGTAATTATGATGCTTTAGCTCATAATTAACTTATTGCATCATTTTGACGTTTATCTCATAATTCTGACTTTAAATCTTGTAATTTTGGCTTTTGATCTCATAATTAACCATTTTCCTCTTTTTGCTCATAATTATGTTATCTCATAATTTAGACTTTTTATTTCATAATTATGACTTACCATTGACATGTTTTTTTCTGTCAGTGGCGGAAACGGGCTTCTGTCACAAAGATACTAAATAGTTAGACATTAGAGACTATTATAGTACATAGTTAGACGTTAGAGAGATCCTACATAGTTAGGGGGAAAATCTTGAGGGTGTCATAACAGCCAGAACCCCCTGTGCCCACAGTGCCATCTTGCAGGTTTAGTAATGCATGACCCCACTTGCCCTAAAATAAAAGCACCAGTGTCCCTGATGCTTCCGTATGTTGGTAATGTATTGGATGTATACGTATATAAAATCTAGTACTTTGAGGTCACACCCAACTGGGTCATGTAACCTTCCTATGAAAAGATGCAATTAGTTTCACGTGCGCATAGACGTCACTTCTGACTTTATTTCCAAGTCCAATACTTCTGGGATTCACAGAAAAAGCCTCTTCCACACCCATCAAGTCACACACAGCAGATCCAGTGTTTCTTCACCAGTGCTTTTCATACACAAGCCAAAGAAAGTGTGCACTTTCACACAAAGACACGGCAGCTGCAATCACATCATTAGAATGAGAGAAATGTAAACACGTGAGCCATGCTGTGTCAGTGCCGTGTATGGTGACATACTGTACTGTACTTTTCCAGGCAACGCCACAGCAGCATCTGATGCTTCCTCTGAAGCCCACTATTCCTCTTGGTGCCTTTTATATAGAAGAAAGGTTAAACGGTGGCTTTTTACAGCAACAGTTGTTGCTTCAACTTCACTCGGTGTTGGTGCTGTTGGTACAGAGCAGCATCTGCGTGCGACGTCCTGTGCAGCCTGTGTGAAAGGTGCTTCTGATGTTACAGCTGAGGCAGGAACATGGCCAGGATCCACGCTGTCTCTTCATTCTGAGATGGTTCCATTCATCCAGCACAGCGAGCAGGAACTATCCTGCTTTTTTCTCTCTGTTCTGTGGCGGTGCTGTTCATACACAACAGCAACTTGGGACAACGTTGGGAACATTCTGCCTTCATTAGTCAGCGTGGCCAGGTTGATGTCATACCCCCCATTCCACCATTGGTGCCGTTTATACAGAAAAGGAATTCTGTGATGGTGTTGCTTTTACAGAACCGAGGCCAGGAACAAAGCCTCAAAGTATCGTAAAAATGGTGTTTCCCTGCCACCTCCCTCTGTGTGGGTGCTGCTTATACAGAACAGCAACACGAGGGAAAGGGCAGGGTCAAAGTTCATGTCATTCCCCCATTGTTTTCCATGAGTAAAATACAGCTTTTACAGCCCTACACTAATCCCAACCCTAATCCCAAACCCAACCCAAATCCTAATCCCAACATTAACCCTAATCCTAATCCCAAACACAACCCTTATACGAACCCGAATCCCAATTCCCAAACCTCACCCTAAGTTAACCCCAAGTCGGTGTGAAAGGGGCTCCTAATAGTTCCAAAAGTGTAAAATTGTGTGCTGGTGTGTTTCCACATGCGGTCCACCAGTCAAGAAGAAATCCAAATGTGTGCTATCTGAGGACATTTAGAGGACACTTTGTCCTCACCTGCACCTGTCAAATCAGTTGAGTGACACGCGTCCCCCACAAGTCCCACAAGTCATGGTGATTCAAATTCAAATTCTTTATTTTTAAAAAGGGACAGTGCACATTAATCAACATTTCTTTGCAGAAAGTAAATGTACCCGAGTTAGCCGAAAGGCTAATTTTCATCGGCAGTCCCTTTGCCAGATGGTAATAGACCCAACAAAACAAAACAACAAAAAGAAACCATACACAACAGACCTAGACAGAAATACAGTCAACATTACATATCACCACAGTACAAGTTATATAATAAAATTAATAAAAACCAAAATGAAAATTATAATATAAACACCGCCAAGCCAGCCATATTGGCTACCTTACTGTTTACATTTCATTTGTTCACTACCTGACACTGGTAAAATAATGGTAGTACCAGTGATACTGCTAGTGCACACATCTCTGCGATTCAACAAGCCAGTTCTTAGCATTAAGTTTAAAAGAGTGATATGATGATGATTCTCTGACTGATTGTGGTACTGTATTCCATTGATGGGATGCTCTAAATGAGAATACAGGCTGGCTAAATGTGGTTTTCCTGATTGGGATTGTGCAATCTTTTTTGGTGGCACCTCTGGTGGCCCTGTTAGCGGAGGCCCGAAATGTTATGAAAGCGGATAGTGGAGGAGGAGCCAAACCGTGCAAGATCTTATATACTAAGCAGATGTTTTTGTATTTGATGAGATTTTCCCAGCTCAGCAATTTATACTTCTTCAAAATATGGCAATGGTGGTATCTGAAAGGTTTTTTTTATCCAGTGTTTTAAGTGCTTGTTTATATAATGATTCTAATAGTTTCATTACAGCGGAGTGTGCATTAGACCAACTTATCAGACAGTATGTGATGTGAGAAATAATCATAGAGTAGAAGTATATCTTGGCTGCTTCAATTGATAGAGTTTCTGATAAATCTAAAATTTGCTATACTAAACTTTACCTTATTGCAGACTTTCTTTATGTGATTTTTGAAGCTGAAATTCGATTCAATATGTAGTCCTAGATATTTAAATTCTGTAACAACCTGTAGCCTCTCACCAGAGACAGAAATGACCGGATTCATGTTTGAATTGTTCATCCTTGAAAAAAACATACAGACCGTTTTTGTAACATTTAACTGCAAACAACATTGATTTAGCCAGGATGTAATTCTCACCATTGCATCAGTTATCTTAGTCTCAACCTCCCCTGCCGTCTTCCCATGACCTAGGATTACATTAAGACATTAAGATGACATTAAGATGTCACATGATTCACACACAAAAGGGAGATTATTAACATACATGCTGAAAAGAAGTGGGCCTAGTACTGAGCCTTGCGGGACACCAGTTGATAACCCTAAGACATTGGAATTATGATTATGATTTTTAACCAGCTGAAAGCGAGATGAGAGGTATGACTGTAACAAGTTAAGAGAGATTGAAATTCAGGAGTTTCTTTAATAATATAGAGTGATTAACAGTATCAATTGCTTTCCGCAGATCTAGGAAGACAGCGCCCACTGCCCCCCCTTCCCGGTCCATGGATGACTTATTTTTTCAACAAAGTAGCAAGTGGCAGTTTCTGTAGAGTGGTTCGCTCTGAACCCAAATTGCATTGGATGCAGCTCGAAAGGGCTATTGTTGAGGTGGTCAATGATTTGTTTGGCAACCAATTTTTCAAAAACGTTTGAGACAGTGGGTAATATGCTGATAGGCCGGTAGTTTGAAGTGAGGAAAGGATCCTCCTTTAAAAACTGGAACAACGGTAGCAAATTTCCACGCTTCTGGAAATATCCCCTGACTTAGTGAAGCGTTAATAATGTGTGTTAATGGACCAGCTATTGACTCACTAACTTCTTTAAGTATGAATGTGTCTATCCCATACACATCCTTTGCTCTGGATGTCTTGAGAGATGTTATCACTTTTGTGACTTCAGTTGTTGACACGGGTTTAAAAACAAACTGTGGCTCAGATGACACGCCATTTCCAAAGCAGCGTACGTCCTGCGAGGATTCCTGAATGGATCAGTGAGTCGTCATTCCTCACTCTTGTGTTGCTCCGCCTCCCGCATCTACAAGCTGTCATGGTGGAACACCAGAGTGATCAGATAAGATGATATCTGGGAAATTCCAGACATCCTCAACTTTACTCTCTCAGTTCAACTATACATCAATAATCTATCAACTATTTACTGCCCACTCCCATGGAAAAAATCACAGTAGTTGGAGAAAAAGTATTATGTCAAAAAAGGACAATAAAAGATCCAAAATATTCTATTAAAAACCCTATTTTTAAATTAGAATTGACAAAGTGAAGAATGACTTGACTCATTTTGTAAAAACGATCCAATGTAAATATAAGTCATTTGTATTTAATATATCTATAAATATGATTGACTTATAATTGTAACATATAAAGCTGTAATGTAATTCATTTATACTTAATGATATCATATTTTGAATAACATGAGTTGATAGTTAAGATAATAGTTAAGTCGTTGATTGTGTTTATTTATGAATCAGACAAGGAGACTAGTGGTGCATGAAAAGAAGTATTATTGTTCATAAATGATCATCCTGATTTGGGACGCTTTGGAGCAAAATGTTAAAAGCAATGTGAAATAATGAAATATCCTGTCTGTTGTGGGCGACATGAATAATATTTCAATGAAATACCAGTGTGGCTGAAAGTGAAGAAAGACGAACCACATGAAGAATGAATCATTAAGAGCGAGTAGCGATACAGTATTTAATACCGACTCCAAAAAAGAATCTGAATCAATCCAATCTTTTATTTTATTTGGGAGTTTGGAAATGACTTTAGGGGAAGTCCTTGAAGAAGAAGTGACGCAACATGTTTGTCTGCTTCAACATCCTGGAAGTTCCATGCCAGCCTTTGGCTAAGATGTTATGATCTGCTGTGATGCCCCCTGCGTCTGGCATGGTCCTTCTCTGCACACCTGCACCCAATTATCATTCACTGCCTCTTATTGGCTGGGAAGCTAGCCTTGCTAAAGAGACACTTCCTGAATAGCGAGCGGTTGTGCAACAGCCCGCGGGGGGCAATGTCCTCCACCAGGGGCGAACAAGGTGGTGTGGCGCCTGCTGAGGTGAATCCGTCCGCCTCGCTGGTGCCTCTCTTTGTTTGGACACGAGATTCGTGCTGATAGGCCCCCTGCCAGGGGGAGATGGGTCCAAACGTTCACGCATGGACACCAAGACACCCCCACGTTATTCGGCACACTCCCCAATGGCAGCCAGTGCAAGACGTGCAGCAACGACTGATGTTCACGATGGTTAGTCATAGGGTAATAATACACCAGCATGCCATCATTACCTCCCCCAAGGACACTTCTGTGTACATTTTGACACATTCTGTATAACCTTTAGAAAACATTTTTATCATTCAGGGAGTCACTAGACACCCGACTTGACGAGACGAGAGGAGATTTGAACATGAACTTTAGGTCAGGTGCAATAAGAAAGTATGACTGACACACAAACTTTGATTTAACGGCGTCACAAAACAATGCTGGTGCGTTTTGAAATGTTTACTGTCCCACAAATTCACACTAAACACTTTAGGGGACCAAATAAACCAGTAATCATAATGTGTGATGATAATGCAGTATGTCATTTCTCAGTGTTGTAAAGGTGTGTATTTTCTCACACACAACGGGTGCTCTTTAACATTTGCAGCACTTCTTGTGAGATGAGATTACGTGTGAAAGCATAGCTGGGTGTAGCGTGCTTACGAATTGAATCTAACCTATGAAGTTGATGGTGTATGAATTCTGAAGGCATCATGGTGCGTCTGCTGTCGGATGCAGGTAGTCGGCTGCAGTGCAGCTGTACCTAATCAAGCGTCTGTTCCAGCAAAAGAACATTTTGTCACGATAACGTCGCCTTTCCTGAGTCACGTGACCAACACGCCGCCATGTAAAAACAGGCTTTGAAGTATGACAGAGACCCTCTGTGTGTGTGTGTGTGTGTGTGTGTGTGTTTGTGTACGGTGATGCAACCACGGCCAGCGAGGTTATCGGTGAGCGAGACAGGCTGGCGCACGGCGGCATGTTTCTTTGGCTAATTGAGTCACCGCTGGCAATTTATGAGGCCTTTTAAGGTGTAATGAGAATTCAAACGCCCGCTGATTTTATCTGCAGTTTATCAGCCAACCCCCCCAACCCCCCATTTTTGTTATTTCATTGCCACTATTATTGATTTTTGCATTTATCTGCTGGCCCGCTTTCTTCCTGCAGCGCAGCCTCACGGGTTAATTCATCTTCAGGTGATTAATCTTCAGGTGTTTATTACACTTTGTCAGCGATAGGAGAAAATAAAATGATCCTTTTAGATTTGTTTTGATTTGTTTGCATCTTATTGTGCTCAAATGCCACTCTGGCCTCTTTGGTATGTAGACATGCATTGTCAACGTGCACGTCACGTGTATCTGACCCACACATCGTGGAAAGGTAATCGATGATGGAACTAAAAGTTCTTCTTGGCATCCATACATAGACCCCGTTATGTGTTTTCAAGGCGACCAATTAGGACCCCAAGTACCTTAGTACAGTATGTTCCAGGTATATTAGGACCCTGGGGGTGGGTGGCACACCTTAGTACAGTATGTTCCAGTTATATTAGGACCCTGGGGGTGGGTGGCACACCTTAGTACAGTATGTTCCAGGTATATTAGGACCCCGGGGGTGGGTGGCACACCTTAGTACAGTATGTTCCAGGTATATTAGGACCCCGGGGGTGGGTGGCACACCTTAGTACAGTATGTTCCAGGTATATTAGGACCCCGGGGGTGGGTGGCACACCTTAGTACAGTATGTTCCAGGTATATTAGGACCCTGGGGGTAGTTGGCACACCTTAGTACAGTATGTTCCAGGTATATTAGGACCCCGGGGTGGGTGGCACACCTTAGTACAGTATGTTCCAGGTCTATTAGGACCCCGGGGGTGGTTGGCACACCTTAGTACAGTATGTTCCAGGTATATTAGGACCCCGGGGGTGGTTGGCACACCTTAGTACAGTATGTTCCAAGTATATTAGGACCCCGGGGGTGGGTGGCACACCTTAGTACAGTATGTTCCAGGTATATTAGGACCCTGGGGGTGGGTGGCATACTAGTGTAAGTCATGATACATAAGATGCTAAATAACGGTGTCGTGTAAGGAAGTCAATGAGTGAAATCCACTTTGCAAAGAATGATTGCCAATCAGCACAAAGCGGAGTGAGGAGGTCAAAACTTTCCCCCATGGTGGCGTTAGGTAACATCTGTCAGGAATGGGCCTTGCCGCCCCTCCCTCGGCTGCGAGATGACGTAACAGCGGGTGTGTATAAATACCAGCGAGGCTCACAGCGGCAATGCAGGAAGGACGAGCCCTCTGAGGCCACTGGACCACAGGAAGACACCCACTGGAACCGGACTGTCCCTGCAGCTGACCTGAAGACAGCGTGGTGCTCGGCTGTGACACCGACACCCCCTGCCAACATTTAAGAAGCCCCCCACTACTACTACTACTACTACTAACCATGAAGGCATTTAGCATTGCAGCTGCAGTGACACTCGTGCTCGCCTTTCTTTGCATCCTGGACAGCTGTGCAGTCCCTTTCAACGGGGTAAGAATGTCCCTTGTTTGCATGTGGTTGTTTTAGCGCTTGGCGGGCTGTAAATGTGGTCGTACCAACGCAGGGGCAGCAGATGGAGGAGGCAGGAGGTGACACTCCACTTGCAGCGCTTCCAGACGTGCCAGGGGAGCCTTGGATGGTGCGGAGCAGCCAATGAGTGAACATAAATGCTTAGTTTTTCGGCTGGCTTACGCCTCCTGTCCTTGTTCACAGATGCCGTATCACGTGCGGCAGCGGCGCCAGAGCAACCTGTCGCTGTGTCGCTGGTGCTGCAACTGCTGCCAGGCCTACAAGGGATGCGGCTTCTGCTGCAGGTACTGAAAAGATGGCGGCGGCGGAAAACCGACCAAGAAGTTAATTTATTACGCTTTGCACGCACGACTGAGCCCTGCAGATGTTTTTATTTCATTTTGGTTGCAAAAGAGTCGCTAAGAAACAGTATTTATTTGATATGTTTTGTAAGCTCAGTCATGTTGCTTTTCTTTGTAAACGAATAAACCACGGAAGCATGATGACCATTATTGCATTATTGTGTTTCGTATCACAAGGTGTCATGGTAATCACTTACTTCAGGGGTCCAAACCTCCATGAAAGGATGCAACTTTGCCACTCATATTTTGTAGAACAACACATGGTCACCCTAGAGAGTTGTCGGAGAAGGATAGCTTGTGCTGGACTTTGCCATCAAGGATAAACTGAAGAGCCCGCCAATCATGTTCTGTTGGCTCTCCTCTCCTGCGTGTTTGCCTGGTCTGATACTTGAGAAGAAAGATGCATTGATTTTCAGGATTCCATCATGTTTGACCAATCAATCCATTAAAAATGGTGACATGGGCAAACAATAAAATGGCCCAAGTCAGCCTCTTGACGTAGGCCATCGTCCTACAGGGCATGAAGAGCGTGATCCTTCCAACTCAGGACTTAGGCGACGTTACCACAGATGGCCAGCATGGTCAAGAGAGGATTTCCTGCAGGCCAAAAACTCATTTTCCTCAGAAAAGCACTTAGGACATTATTTTAATAAGGCGATGACGGGAAGTTATATATTATTATATTTTAAGAAAAAAGTGCATCTCAGCTTTGTGGTCGAAGTGAAAAACGCATATTATTAATGTCAACTTCACGTTGTTTGGAAAATGTTCCAAATATTTCAACTTTCTTTGTAAATAATCTTGGTAAATTGTAATATTATGACTTTATTCCTATAACATTATAACTTTATTTCCATAATATTATGACTTTATTCCCAATATATTATGACTTTATTTCCATAATATTATAATAGTATGACTTAATTCCTATAATATTATAACTTTATTCCCATAATATTATGACTTTATTCCTATAATACGATGACTTAATTCCTATGATATTATGACTTTATTCCCATAAAATGCTGACTTTATTCCTATAATATTATGACTTTATTTCCATAATATTATAATATTATGACTTTATTCCTATAATATTATGACTTTATTCCCAATATATTATGACTTTATTCCCAATATATTATATTAGGACTTTATTTCCATAATATTATGACTTTATTCCCATAATAGTATCACTTTATTCCTATAATATTATGACTTTATTCCCATAACATTATGACTTTATTCCCATAATATTATAACTCTATTCCCATAATATTATAACTTTATTCCCATAATATTATGACTTTATTCCCATAATATTATAACTTTATTTCCATAATATTATAACTTTATTCCAAAAATATTATGACTTTATTCCCATAATAGTATGACCTTATTCCAAAAGTTTCTAAAAAGTACAACTTCATTTGTTGTTTTGTTTGTTTGGCATAATGTTATGACTTATTATGACCTTTAAAAAAAAAATAAAAAGTTAACTCTGTGCTACTAAAACTACATTATTTTTCCTCATAATATTCCAAGTTTATTCTTGTAAACTTGTGAGTTTTTGACTTTATTCTCCTGAAATTTCAGCTGTTTTGTTTCACGCCGTGAGTTAACCTGCGTGGCAGTTTGGTTTATGTTCACTTTTATGCCTGACTTCCGGATGTAAGCTCTTCCTGTTTTGCCTGCTTTGTGTTTTGCTTTGTCACCGGCGAATTACTAATAATACTGCATCATGTTAATACCAAACAACAGCACGGCAAGTGGAACACACATGACTTTCAGTCCAACAGCTTTAAAGCGCATGCAGAACCAGATAAAGCTGCTGGATGCTTGCCACTCCTCAGACTTTGCATCCGGCTACCGTCATCTTGTGGCGTGAACACAAAACTACATCAGGAGGTTTCCTCCAGCAGGGGTCCACAAATGGTCTCAGCTGGGGAGCCACATTGTCACGTGGTTACTAAGTCGCAGCACACTTTCAGTTAAGTCATTTTTTAATGTGTTTTTTTCCCATTTTTTTTCCCATTTTTTTTTCATGTAATGTAATATTAGGTAATGTCATGTAATGTAATGTCATGTAATGTCATGTAATGTAATATTAGGTAATGTCATATAATGTAATGTCATGTAATGTAATGTTATGTAATGTCATGTCATGTCATATAATGTCATGTAATGTCATATAATGTCATGTAATGTAATATTATGTCATGTCATATACTGTAATGTAATGTCATGTCATGTCATGTAATGTAATGTCATGTAATGTCATGTCCTGTCCTGTCATGTCATGTAATGTCATGTCATGTCATGTCATGTAATGTCATGTCATGTAATGTAATATGTCATGTCATATAATGTAATGTCATGTCATGTAATGTAATGTCATGTAATGTCATGCAATGTCATGTCATGTCATATAATGTCATGTAATGTCATATAATGTCATGTAATGTAATATTATGTCATGTCATATACTGTAATGTCATGTCATGTCATGTAATGTCATGTAATGTCATGTCATGTCATGTCATGTCATGTAATGTAATATGTCATGTCATATAATGTAATGTCATGTCATGTAATGTCATGTCATGTCATGTAATGTCATGTAATGTAATATTATGTCATGTAATGTAATGTCATGTAATGTAATGTCATGTAATGTCATGTAATGTAATGTCATGTAATGTAATGTCATGTCATGTAATGTCATGTCATGTCATATAATGTAATGTCATGTCATGTCATGTCATATAATGTCATGTAATGTCATGTAATGTAATGTCATGTAATGTAATGTCATGTCATGTAATGTAATGTAATATTATGTCATGTCATATACTGTAATGTAATGTCATGTCATGTCATATAATGTCATGTAATGTCATGTAATGTAATGTCATGTAATGTCATGTCATGTCATGTCATGTCATGTCATGTAATGTCATGTAATGTAATATTATGTCATGTCATATAATGTAATGTCATGTCATGTAATGTAGTGTCATGTCATGTAATGTCATATAAAGTCATGTAATGTCATGTCATGTCATGTCATGTCATGTCATGTAATGTCATGTAATGTCATGTCATGTCATGTAATGTCATATAATGTCATGTAATGCCATGTAATGTAATGTCATGTCATGTAATGTCAACAGCACGGCAAGTGGAACACACATGACTTTCAGTCCAACAGCTTTAAAGCGCATGCAGAACCAGATAAAGCTGCTGGATGCTTGCCACTCCTCAGACTTTGCATCCGGCTACCGTCATCTTGTGGCGTGAACACAAAACTACATCAGGAGGTTTCCTCCAGCAGGGGTCCACAAATGGTCTCAGCTGGGGAGCCACATTGTCACGTGGTTACTAAGTCGCAGCACACTTTCAGTTAAGTCATTTTTTAATGTGTTTTTTTCCCATTTTTTTTCCCATTTTTTTTTCATGTAATGTAATATTAGGTAATGTCATGTAATGTCATGTCATATAATGTCATGTAATGTCATATAATGTCATGTAATGTAATATTATGTCATGTCATATACTGTAATGTAATGTCATGTCATGTCATGTAATGTAATGTCATGTAATGTCATGTCCTGTCCTGTCATGTCATGTAATGTCATGTCATGTCATGTCATGTAATGTCATGTCATGTAATGTAATATGTCATGTCATATAATGTAATGTCATGTCATGTAATGTCATGTCATGTAATGTCATGTCATGTCATGTCATGTCATGTCATGTCATATAAAGTCATGTAATGTCATGTAATGTCATGTCATGTAATGTAATGTCATGTCATGTAATGTCATGCAATGTCATGTCATGTCATATAATGTCATGTAATGTCATATAATGTCATGTCATGTAATATTATGTCATGTCATATACTGTAATGTCATGTCATGTCATGTAATGTAATGTCATGTAATGTCATGCAATGTCATGTCATGTCATATAATGTCATGTAATGTCATATAATGTCATGTAATGTAATATTATGTCATGTCATATACTGTAATGTCATGTCATGTCATGTAATGTCATGTAATGTCATGTCATGTCATGTCATGTCATGTCATGTAATGTAATATGTCATGTCATATAATGTAATGTCATGTCATGTAATGTCATGTCATGTCATGTAATGTCATGTAATGTAATATGTCATGTAATGTAATGTCATGTAATGTAATGTCATGTAATGTCATGTAATGTAATGTCATGTAATGTAATGTAATGTCATGTAATGTCATGTCATGTCATATAATGTATTGTCATGTCATGTCATGTCATATAATGTCATGTAATGTCATGTAATGTAATGTCATGTAATGTAATGTCATGTCATGTAATGTAATGTAATATTATGTCATGTCATATACTGTAATGTAATGTCATGTGATGTCATATAATGTCATGTAATGTCATGTAATGTAATGTCATGTAATGTCATGTCATGTCATGTCATGTCATGTCATGTCATGTAATGTCATGTAATGTAATATTATGTCATGTCATATAATGTAATGTCATGTCATGTAATGTAGTGTCATGTCATGTAATGTCATATAAAGTCATGTAATGTCATGTCATGTCATGTCATGTCATGTAATGTAATGTCATGTAATGTCATGTCATGTCATGTAATGTCATATAATGTCATGTAATGCCATGTAATGTAATGTCATGTAATGTAATGTCATGTAATGTCATGTCATGTCATGTCATGTATTGTCATGTAATGTCATGTCATGTAATGTCATATAATGTCATGTATTGTCATGTCATGTCATGTTATGTCATGTCATGTAATATTATGTCATGTCATATGTCATGTAATGTAATGTCATGTCATGTCATGTCATGTCATGTCATGTCATGTCATGTCATGTCATGTAATGTAATATTATGTCATGTCATATAATGTCATGTAATGCCATGTAATGTAATGCCATGTAATTTAATGTCATGTCATGTCATGTCATGTCATGTAATATTATGTCATGTCATATAATGTAATGTCATATAAAGTCATGTCATGTCATGTCATGTAATGTAATATTATGTCATGTCATATAATGTCATGTAATGTCATGTCATGTCATGTAATGTCATGTCATGTCATGTAATGTCATGTAATGTCATGTAATGTCATGTCATATAATGTCATGTAATGTCATATAATGTCATGTAATGTAATATTATGTCATGTCATATACTGTAATGTAATGTCATGTCATGTCATGTAATGTAATGTCATGTAATGTCATGTCCTGTCCTGTCATGTCATGTAATGTCATGTCATGTCATGTCATGTAATGTCATGTCATGTAATGTAATATGTCATGTCATATAATGTAATGTCATGTCATGTAATGTCATGTCATGTAATGTCATGTCATGTCATGTCATGTCATGTCATGTCATATAAAGTCATGTAATGTCATGTAATGTCATGTCATGTAATGTAATGTCATGTCATGTAATGTCATGCAATGTCATGTCATGTCATATAATGTCATGTAATGTCATATAATGTCATGTCATGTAATATTATGTCATGTCATATACTGTAATGTCATGTCATGTCATGTAATGTAATGTCATGTAATGTCATGCAATGTCATGTCATGTCATATAATGTCATGTAATGTCATATAATGTCATGTAATGTAATATTATGTCATGTCATATACTGTAATGTCATGTCATGTCATGTAATGTCATGTAATGTCATGTCATGTCATGTCATGTCATGTCATGTAATGTAATATGTCATGTCATATAATGTAATGTCATGTCATGTAATGTCATGTCATGTCATGTCATGTAATGTCATGTAATGTAATATTATGTCATGTAATGTAATGTCATGTAATGTAATGTCATGTAATGTCATGTAATGTAATGTCATGTAATGTAATGTAATGTAATGTAATGTCATGTCATGTCATATAATGTATTGTCATGTCATGTCATGTCATATAATGTCATGTAATGTCATGTAATGTAATGTCATGTAATGTAATGTCATGTCATGTAATGTAATGTAATATTATGTCATGTCATATACTGTAATGTAATGTCATGTGATGTCATATAATGTCATGTAATGTCATGTAATGTAATGTCATGTAATGTCATGTCATGTCATGTCATGTCATGTCATGTCATGTAATGTCATGTAATGTAATATTATGTCATGTCATATAATGTAATGTCATGTCATGTAATGTAGTGTCATGTCATGTAATGTCATATAAAGTCATGTAATGTCATGTCATGTCATGTCATGTCATGTAATGTAATGTCATGTAATGTCATGTCATGTCATGTAATGTCATATAATGTCATGTAATGCCATGTAATGTAATGTCATGTAATGTAATGTCATGTAATGTCATGTCATGTCATGTCATGTCATGTCATGTATTGTCATGTAATGTCATGTCATGTAATGTCATATAATGTCATGTATTGTCATGTCATGTCATGTTATGTCATGTCATGTAATATTATGTCATGTCATATGTCATGTAATGTAATGTCATGTCATGTCATGTCATGTCATGTCATGTCATGTCATGTCATGTCATGTAATGTAATATTATGTCATGTCATATAATGTCATGTAATGCCATGTAATGTAATGCCATGTAATTTAATGTCATGTCATGTCATGTCATGTCATGTAATATTATGTCATGTCATATAATGTAATGTCATATAAAGTCATGTCATGTCATGTCATGTAATGTAATATTATGTCATGTCATATAATGTCATGTAATGTCATGTCATGTCATGTAATGTCATGTCATGTCATGTAATGTCATGTAATGTAATATTATGTCATGTCATATAATGTCATGTAATGTCATGTCATGTCATGTAATGTAATATTATGTCATGTCATATAATGTCATGTAATGTAATGTCATGTCATGTAATGTCATGTCATGTCATATAATGTCATGTAATGTAATGTCATGTCATGTCATGTCATGTCATGTCATGTAATGTCATATAATGTCATGTAATGTCATGTCATGTCATGTCATGTCATGTAATGTAATATTATGTCATGTCATATAATGTCATGTCATGTCATGTCATGTCATGCAATGTCATGTCATGTCATATAATGTCATGTAATGTCATATAATGTCATGTAATGTAATATTATGTCATGTCATATACTGTAATGTAATGTCATGTCATGTCATGTAATGTAATGTCATGTAATGTCATGTAATGTAATGTCATGTCATGTCATGTAATGTCATATAATGTCATGTAATGTCATGTCATGTCATGTCATGTCATGTCATGTAATGTCATATAATGTCATGTAATGTCATGTAATGTCATGTAATGTAATGTCATGTAATGTAATATTATGTCATGTCATATAATGGAATGTCATGTCATGTCATGTCATGTCATGTAATGTCATGTCATGTCATGTAATGTCATATAATGTCATGTAATGTCATGTAATGTCATGTAATGTCATGTAATGTAATATTATGTCATGTCATATAATGTAATGTCATGTCATGTAATGTAGTGTCATGTCATGTAATGTCATATAAAGTCATGTAATGTAATGTAATGTCATGTCATGTCATGTAATGTCATGTAATGTAATGTCATGTAATGTCATGTCATGTCATGTAATGTCATATAATGTCATGTAATGCCATGTAATGTAATGTCATGTCATGTCATGTCATGTCATGTAATGTCATGTCATGTCATGTCATGTCATGTAATGTCATATAATGTCATGTATTGTCATGTCATGTCATGTCATGTCATGTCATGTAATATTATGTCATGTCATATAATGTCATGTAATGTCATGTCATGTCATGTCATGTCATGTAATGTCATGTAATGTCATGTAATGTAATATTATGTCATGTCATATAATGTCATGTAATGTCATGTCATGTAATGTAATTTTATGTCATGTCATGTAATGCCATGTAATGTAATGCCATGTAATTTAATGTCATGTCATGTCATGTCATGTAATGTAATATTATGTCATGTCATATAATGTAATGTCATATAAAGTCATGTCATGTCATGTCATGTAATGTAATATTATGTCATGTCATATAATGTCATGTAATGTAATGTCATGTCATGTAATGTAATGTAATATTATGTCATGTAATGTCATGTAATGTCATATAATGTCATGTAATGTCATGGCATGTCATGTCATGTAATGTCATATAAAGTCATGTAATGTCATGTAATGTCATGTAATGTAATGTCATGTAATGTCATGTCATGTCATGTAATGTCATGTCATGTAATGTCATGTCATGTCATGTAATGTCATATAATGTCATGTAATGTCATGTAATGTCATATAATGTCATGTAATGTCATGTAATGTAATGTCATGTAATGTAATATTATGTCATGTCATATAATGTAATGTCATGTCATGTCATGTCATGTAATGTCATGTCATGTAATGTCATGTCATGTCATGTCATGTAATGTAATGTCATGTAATGTCATGTCATGTAATGTACTATTATGTCATGTCATATAATGTAATGTCATGTCATGTAATGTCATGTCATGTCATGTCATGTCATGTAATGTAATATTATGTCATGTCATGTCATGTAATGTCATGTCATGTAATGTCATATAAAGTCATGTAATGTCATGTCATGTCATGTCATGTAATGTCATGTAATGTCATATAATGTCATGTAATGTCATGTCATGTAATGTCATATAAAGTCATGTAATGTCATGTAATGTCATGTCATGTCATGTAATGTCATGTCATGTCATGTAATATTATGTCATGTCATGTAATGTCATGTCATATAATGTCATGTAATGTCATGTCATGTCATGTCATGTAATGTCATATAAAGTCATGTAATGTCATGTCATGTAATGTCATGTC
Organism: Dunckerocampus dactyliophorus; assembly: GCF_027744805.1. NCBI lineage: Eukaryota > Metazoa > Chordata > Actinopteri > Syngnathiformes > Syngnathidae > Dunckerocampus > Dunckerocampus dactyliophorus. The sequence goes on from NC_072825.1 coordinate 234,248, forward strand.
ATGTAATGTCATGTCATGTCATGTCATGTAATGTAATGTCATGTAATGTCATGTCATGTAATGTACTATTATGTCATGTCATATAATGTAATGTCATGTCATGTAATGTAATGTCATATAAAGTCATGTAATGTCATGTCATGTCATGTCATGTCATGTCATGTAATATTATGTCATGTCATGTCATGTAATGTCATGTCATGTAATGTCATATAAAGTCATGTAATGTCATGTCATGTCATGTCATGTAATGTCATGTAATGTCATATAATGTCATGTAATGTCATGTCATGTAATGTCATATAAAGTCATGTAATGTCATGTCATGTCATGTCATGTAATATTATGTCATGTCATGTAATATCATGTAATGTCATGTCATGTAATGTCATGTCATATAATGTCATGTAATGTCATGTCATGTCATGTCATGTAATGTCATATAAAGTCATGTCATGTCATGTAATGTCATGTCATGTAATGTCATGTAATGTAATTTTATGTCATGTCATATAATATCATGTAATGTAATGTCATGTCATGTAATGTCATGTCATGTCATGTAATGTCATGTCATGTAATGTCATGTCATGTAATGTAATATTATGTCATGTCATGTCATGTAATGTCATATAATGTCATGTAATGTCATGGCATGTCATGTAATGTCATATAAAGTCATGTAATGTCATGTAATGTCATGTAATGTAATGTCATGTAATGTCATGTCATGTCATGTAATGTCATGTCATGTAATGTCATGTCATGTCATGTAATGTCATATAATGTCATGTAATGTCATGTAATGTCATATAATGTCATGTAATGTCATGTAATGTAATGTCATGTAATGTAATATTATGTCATGTCATATAATGTAATGTCATGTCATGTCATGTCATGTAATGTCATGTCATGTAATGTCATGTCATGTCATGTCATGTCATGTCATATAATGTCATGTAATGTCATGTAATGTCATATAATGTCATGTAATGTAATGTCATGTAATGTCATGTCATGTCATGTCATGTCATGTCATGTCATGTCATGTCATGTAATGTAATATTATGTCATGTCATATAATGTAATGTCATGTCATGTAATGTCATGTAATGTCATGTCATGTAATGTCATATAAAGTCATGTAATGTAATGTAATGTCATGTCATGTAATGTCATGTAATGTAATGTCATGTAATGTCATGTCATGTCATGTAATGTCATATAATGTCATGTAATGCCATGTAATGTAATGTCTTGTAATGTAATGTCATGTCATGTCATGTCATGTAATGTCATGTCATGTCATGTAATGTCATGTAATGTCATGTAATGTCATGTCATGTAATGTCATATAATGTCATGTATTGTCATGTCATGTCATGTCATGTCATGTCATGTCATGTAATATTATGTCATGTCATATAATGTCATGTAATGTCATGTCATGTAATGTCATGTCATGTCATGTCATGTCATGTCATGTAATGTAATATTATGTCATGTCATATAATGTAATGTCATGTCATGTAATGTCATGTAATGTCATGTCATGTAATGTCATATAAAGTCATGTAATGTAATGTAATGTCATGTCATGTAATGTCATGTAATGTAATGTCATGTAATGTCATGTCATGTCATGTAATGTCATATAATGTCATGTAATGCCATGTAATGTAATGTCTTGTAATGTAATGTCATGTCATGTCATGTAATGTCATGTCATGTCATGTAATGTCATGTAATGTCATGTAATGTCATGTCATGTAATGTCATATAATGTCATGTATTGTCATGTCATGTCATGTCATGTCATGTCATGTCATGTAATATTATGTCATGTCATATAATGTCATGTAATGTAATGTCATGTCATGTAATGTAATGTCATGTCATGTCATGTCATGTAATGTCATGTCATGTAATGTCATGTAATGTCATGTCATGTCATGTAATGTAATATTATGTCATGTCATATAATGTCATGTAATGTCATGTAATGTAATGCCATGTAATTTAATGTCATGTCATGTCATGTCATGTCATGTAATGTAATATTATGTCATGTCATATAAAGTAATGTAATGTCATGTAATGTCATGTCATGTCATGTCATGTCATGTAATGTCATGTAATGTCATGTAATGTAATATTATGTAATGTCATATAATGTCATGTAATGTAATGTCATGTCATGTAATGTAATGTAATATTATGTCATGTCATATAATGTCATGTAATGTAATGTCATGTCATGTAATGTAATGTCATATAAAGTCATGTAATGTCATGTAATGTCATGTCATGTCATGTCATGTCATGTCATGTCATGTCATGTCATGTAATGTCATATAATGTCATGTAATGTCATGTCATGTCATGTAATGTCATGTCATGTCATGTAATATTATGTCATGTCATATGTCATGTCATGTAATGTCATGTCATGTCATGTAATGTCATGTCATGTAATGTCATATAAAGTCATGTAATGTCATATAAAGTCATGTAATGTCATGTCATGTCATGTCATGTAATGTCATGTAATGTCATATAATGTCATGTAATGTCATGTCATGTAATGTCATATAATGTCATGTAATGTCATGTCATGTCATGTAATGTCATATAAAGTCATGTAATGTCATGTAATGTCATGTAATGTCATGTCATGTCATGTAATGTCATATAATGTCATGTAATGTCATATAATGTCATGTAATGTCATGTAATGTAATGTCATGTAATGTAATATTATGTCATGTCATATAATGTAATGTCATGTCATGTCATGTCATGTAATGTCATGTCATCTAATGTCATGTAATGTAATGTCATGTCATGTCATGTAATGTCATATAATGTCATGTAATGTCATGTCATGTCATGTAATGTCATGTCATGTCATGTAATGGCATGTCATGTAATGTCATGTCATGTAATGTAATATTATGTCATGTCATATAATGTAATGTCATGTCATGTAATGTCATGTAATGTCATGTCATGTAATGTCATGTAATGTCATATGATGTCATGTAATGTCATGTCATGTCATGTCATGTCATGTCATGTAATGTCATATAAAGTCATGTAATGTCATGTAATGTCATATGATGTCATGTAATGTCATGTCATGTCATGTCATGTCATGTCATGTAATGTCATATAAAGTCATGTAATGTCATGTAATGTAATGTCATGTAATGTCATGTCATGTCATGTCATGTAATGTCATGTCATGCCATGTAATGTCATGTAATGTAATATCATGTCATGTCATATAATGTAATGTCATGTCATGTAATGTAATATTATGTCATGTCATATAATGTAAATAATGTAATGTAATGTCATGTAATGTAATGTCATGTAATGTCATGTCATGTAATGTCATGTAATGTCATGTCATGTAATATTATGTCATGTCATATAATGTCATGTAATGTCATGTAATGTAATGTCATGTAATGTCATGTCATGTAATGTAATATTATGTCATGTCATATAATGTCATGTCATGTCATGTCATGTCATGTCATGTAATATTATGTCATGTCATATAATGTAATGTAATGTAATGCCATGTAATGTAATGTAATGTTAGGTTCTGTTGCGTTGCCTCTGTGTTACCTTGGTGAGCCTTTTTTCCTTTTTTTGTTCCCCTTAGATTCTGTGACTTCCTAAGAGGGCGGTGCCACGAGGCGCACCTGTAGCCATTTGGCCATCAGGGGTACTGATCCACCTGGCAGCAGGAGGAGGACGTGGGATTGCACCGCCTTCCCTGCATACCACTGGAAACAGTAGCGCTCCATTAGCCTCATTGTCCTCCTACCTAGTACTTTGTTGTTGCTCCTCTTGCTCTGGTTTCGCATTCTCTGTAGACCTGTCTCCGTCCTCCTCGTGCCTCGTGACACCGTCTTTGTCATGTAGGACTTTTCTTTTGGCTCCATTTTTATTTGTAGTCTCTCCAGTATTTTTGGATCAGCTATGAGCTACTTATGCTGTTTTCTTTTTTTGCTATCCTGTCCTGCACCATCTTTCTCAGTTTGTTGATGCTCATTATTTTTTGCCTTGGAGACTTTGTATTTTTTGTTCATTAAAAGACTTCCATTTTTGGCACCCGAAACTGTGGGCGTGGCTCTGCGTCTGGGATCCGTACCTGTCAAAATCCTAACATGTAATCCTTCTTGTGGAAACGTTAGCATTTAGATCGCCCCCTTTCTTCACTGTGTTTGTCCTGCGTGTCAGTACTGTGGTGGGCTCTGATGGGGGCGGGGTCATGAAGCCAAACCGCTTGCATTGGTCAGTTTGAATGAACAGAGGTGTCTCCACCGACTTGCATGTGTCCTTCACCGTGCTGGTGTGAGAAAAGGGATCCCCAACAATTGTTCCCTGCTTTAGCATTTATTCCACGGTCAAACCTTTCAGTTTTGTGTCCCAATTCGCAGCAAGAACACTATTCATGTTGTTTCATGGCAATAAGTTCACATGTGCAATAAATTCCTACCATTTCCAGCATCAAGGAAAGACATTGAATCATTTTTAATCCTGTATGATGCAAGATGGGCTCCTGTCACATAGACAACCTTTGGTTGGTGTTTTATTTGATTGGAAAAACAGCACAGTGCTTCTGTCTAATAGAGGATCTTTGTCGTGTTTTATCTGAATGTAGGACCTTAAAAACAGCACAGTGCTCAAGTCTAATAGAGGATCTTTGTTGTGTTTTATTTGAATGTAGGGCCTTCACACTTTGGGGACCCCAAGGACTGTTTTTTTGTCTTTTCATGTCAATTTTTGCTAGTTTTGAACCCCAAACAAGCTGTCACCATTTGATGTGATGTTTTTTGGAGTGAGGAGTGAGGGAACCGTGCTTTCATTTCAGAGTCTCCGCTAGTCGAGAAGGCATTTCCAGGGTTAAAATAATACAAATAATGACACATTTTTGATTAGAACCCAAGTTGATTGAGAGATTTGAATAAAAAAGTAGAACATAATATGAATCTGTGATGTTTTTATAGCAGTTTTCTGCAACTCCTCCTTCCATTCTTCAACAACTTGACTACGCATGCACGCCAATGTTCTATTTGATCGCCTCAAGATGCTGTCATGTGCATGCCAGGCCACTAGTTGGCGATGGAGAAACATTACAAGCGTGTGCACCCAATGTCAGCCCTCCAAAAGCTTCCGTATTTTGATGCTAAATTAGTAACGTTCAATACCAGTCACTGATTTCTGAAGGTACCACTGGTTAGTGCACGTGTCTACAGTATATATATCTGGATCTACATATCTATCTGTGCATTGCTTGCCTTTTGCCCAAAGTCAGCTGGGATAGGCTCCAGCATACCCCTGTGACCTCAGTGAGGACAAGCGGCATAGCAGATAGATGAATGGAAGACTGTAGTGTGTACATGGTGTGTCCATTGCGTACATTTCCGTGCAAACCTGGATAATAAAGTCCCGTCATGTAGCGTTGCAGAGGAATTCTGCTTAAATCCTGTCAAAGAATCTCAGCCTGCAGCCCCCTCCCCTTTTTGGGCAGGCTGTTGACTGCAGCGGATGATATCAAACAAAATGCAGCGCCACCGGAATGCAGAAGAAGACGTTATCTTGCCGTTTCCCTCGCATGATGGCCAGAGAAGCCACTTGACTATCTCGGGGGGGGGGCAGATAGGACGTGTCACCACCATGGACTACCCACTGTAACCCCCCCCAACCTTCCCAGAAGAGTTGAAGGGCGGACCCACGTCCAATTTATCCCTATGGATTAGGAATGGGATCATAGGTCACTTAAATTCACATGCCAGTCATGGCAGGTGAGCCAATACTTTTGGCAATATTGTCTATTTAGTAACACAACACATGTACGTATGCTAGCAACTTAGATATATTTCATCTCAGGTGTGTCATGTAGCTGAAAACACATTAGTAGGATCAACCTTTTCTCCTTAATGACACTTTTTTGGCTTGTTTTTCCATTTCTATTGTTTTTTCAAAAACATTTCAAGGTTTATAACTTCCCATTATATTTTGACTTTACACTAGGTCCCCAACTTACGAACACCCGCCTTGTGAACATTCGGAGATACGAACACAAGCCGACTGGTCTATATTTTCATGTGTTTTGCCTTATAAGTCCATATTTATACTGTACATGCTTGACCAGCAGAGGGCACTGTGACACTGCTAATCGGACCAACAGATACAGGAAGAGGAGAGAGGAAGGCTAAGAGTTGTATGATACAACCTGGACAGAGCGTGTGATTAAAGTTTATGAAGAGTTAATAGGCCTGCTTAATTCTACACCACCCACAGAACACTACCTCTTTTAGAAGAGTCTAACCACCACCATTTGTCCTTTTTTTCAATATCTCCTCCTCCTCCTCCACAACGACGTATGCTCGACCACTCCTCTTCAAAGGTAAATAACATTTATCATTACGTATTCCATCCATCCATCCATTTTCTATACCGCTTCATCCTCATTAGGGTCGCGGGGGCATGCTGGAGCCTATCCCAGCTGACTTCAGGTGACAGGCGGGGTACACCCTGGACTGGTCGCCAGCCAATCACAGGGCACATATAGACAAACAACCATTCACACTCACACCTATGGACAATTTAGAGTCGCCAATTAACCTCACCTGCATGTTTTTGGGAATGCGGGAGGAAGCCGGAGTACCCGGAGAAAACCCACGCGCACACGGGGAGAACATGCAAACTCCACACAGAAATGCCCAAGGGAGAATCGAACCCAGGTCTTCCCAATCTCTCATTACGTATTATTATATCATTTTTATTGTTGTTTTTTTCATTAATTATCCTGGTTTAATATTACTACTGCATCCAAACTCATATTTACATACATACACATATACTGTATATGTATACATGTACATGTAGTACCTATATCATTGGTAATATTACCTTTTCCCCTACTTAAGAACAATTTGACTTAAGAACGGTCGTCTGGAACCAATTGTGTTCGTTGGTTGGGGACTTAGTGTATTCCCATAATATTATAACTTTATTCCCATAAAATTAAAATTTTATTCCCATAATATTATGACATTATTCCCATAATAGTATAACTTTATTCCTATCACGGGGCAGTAGCGGCTGTCAAGTGTTTGACCTCCAGTATGCAGAGACGAGGCGATGGCTTGCAAAAATAAAGGTTCTTTAACGGTGCACGAAAGGAGTAACAAAAAGCGACAGAGAAAAAAGCTCTGTGGAAAAGCATAGAAACAAGGTAAGTAAACTCTAAGTGACAGCACAGACTAGGACACGAGGAAGATATATTTACTTTTTGTGTGGTTTGTTGTGCGCAATATTGTCAAAAAACCAAGACAGTGTTCGAAAAGCGAGGCAAAAAGCGAGGCTTGACTGTACCTTTGATGAGTCAAATGGCCAAGACATCCTAATAAGATGTCCAACACCGCGCTGGAAGGGATGTTGCTTTCTATTTTTGTGCTGGACTTCATTCAAGCAGATTCTTTGTCACAAGTTGAATTGGTTGACTGAAGAGAGAAAGCTTCATATAATAATAATCATAATAATAATAATAAATAATCACAAATAGTAAGTCTTTATTGATAGAAGCGGCACATCTGTTGCACAGGAACGGCTGCGTCCACGCTTGAGAGTGAAATGAGTCCACAATGTCTAATGTCTAAATGACTTAGCTCATGTGTCCCCACTCTCCCTTAGCCTTTGTTCACATCCATCACAGTGAACGCTCCGACAAACCTGCCCTCCCATAATGGACGCTTCCAATTAGCCACCTCGCTCTCTCCACGCTCAGCAGAGGAGCGGCCGGTGCAGTGGCGTGCCTGCAGCTGCAGATTTGTGAGGTCACATGAGACGCAACAGACTGGGGACGGATATTGGCGGCTCGTCCGGAGTCCCTGAAGAGAAAGAGAGAGATGTTTTTCTTGCTGATGTCAGCAAAATCTCCTCGCCTCCAGTGCCACGACCCCTTGCACAAGACAAAAAAATGAGCCTTTGGTTAAGGCAGGGGTCGGCAACCTTCGCTATCAAAAGAGCCCTTTTGGCCCCTCGCCCACTGAAGACAAATAGTCTGGAGCCTCAAAACGTACAGAAGGGTTGTGATTGTACGTTGGTTGAGCTTCACTACCTTCACTCCCTGAAGAAACAGTCACTTGACAGCCTGGTCCCTTTCTAGGATGGAATCCACAAACTGTCTTTTCTTCTCAGATGCTTCTTTTTGGCCGAGATATATTAACAGTTAGCTTACCTGGGGGGAGGAGACGTCTCAACAAATGCAGGCACTCAGACACCGGCTCCTCCTCCTGTCCTCGCACTCATCCAATCACTGGTCAGAGCTCAGCCAGGATGCGTTCACGGTCTTACAGAAAGATGGTTACCATATTTTTAACCGTTTTTAAAAATATGCATTAGAATATTCGAGCATTCCAAAGGGAGCCACAAACAGAATGCTGGGGAGTCACGTGCGGCCCCGGACCCGCGGGTTACCAAACCCTGGGTGAAGGCATCCATTGAGCTGACTGTTTGTTGGGATAGAAGAGCATCCCGTAGGAAATAACAATTACACGTTTTGTGCATAATTTTAGTAAATCAATTAGCAAATGCAAATCTGTTGCATTTGCCAAGAAGGTTATTTATGGCATTTCTTTGTTAGGTAGTTGGACAATGCAGAAATACTTTGCTGACTTTTGCAGAACTTTTTCAAGAGCTTGATTCTGGCTGCGATGCCAAAGAGTCAGAGGATATTGAGCCTGAGTCTCGTTGTCAGGATACAGGTTTTTCAGCCCAATAGACCTGGGTTCAATTCCAGGTTGAGGGTACCACTACTGTGTGTTCCCTGACAAATGGTGTCAGAAGTGGAACTGGGACATTGGAATTAGAACTGGGCACCTGTGTGGTCCTGGAACGGGAAGGTAGTGTGATGATTGGGCTACAACCTACCAAAGAGATCTGGGAGATCCTGGAGACGCACGAGGAATTGGAACAGAACCTACGCAGAATACAAATCCATCTAAAGGGCACTACTCCACAGGAGAAATAGTGTCAGAAGCAGGATGGTAATCTCCAGGGTTAACCGGGGAATCAGAACCAGCTAGGCAATCTGGCTACCATACCAAAGAGCCTGGATCTTGGGTTCAAATCCAGGCAAAGGGTGAAACTTGTAAAGAGTGAGAAGTGGGATGCTGAGGTCTGAGGTCATCCACGGTGTGTCCATTCTATCTGCAAAGGCCGTTAAGACGGGTGACCCTTGTGCTACCTTGGAGATGGATGAGCAGTTGGAAGATTGTGGCTTATGCAAGGTGAGGCTAGGTGTTGAATCAGTCAGTCTGTCTCCCATGTGCTTCTCTTTTCTTTGCGTTGTTTTGCATCAACACAACAAAAGCAAACACACGATGGGGATTCTTTTGTTTCTTGCTGATGCAAAGAAACCGAGGCAATGAGTTGAGCAAAGTCTATGAATACATTTGAGCTTTATGAGCTGGCTTGAGGCCTGCTGAATATCTTTTACTCGTCTCTTGTGGTTCCGACTCCTACTGTAGTGATTCAGACCATCATGAAGACAGTCAGAAGAGAGTAGACTGGAATCTACAGGCAGTGGAAGAAAAGGCTTGATCAGCTTTGTATCCTTACACCCTTTCTGGTTCAGGTGATTCCAAAAGCGAAGGCTTCCTGGGAGGAACTCACACGAATGACACACATCATTTGTTGTTTGTTCAAGGGGGGTCTCTTCCTTTAACTTCCCGGGCATTTCATTGGTTTAATCCCAGCTTTGTTGTGCGCCATGAGACAGCGCTTTCGTGACAACAAAGGAAAAATAATCTTGTAGGAACTCCTTCAGTGACACCCACAGTCCGGAGGGGAAGTTTCTCATCAAAAAGTGATCCCTCAACATTCAGACGAGGGGGGCAGAGGCCTCAGAAAGGTCACTCCTCACTCCTCTGGGAAGAAGCCACCAAATTGCCAGAAGAAGAGTCACTTATTAGACACGCATGGGATCCCTGCCCTGCTGACTCAGCTCTCCGGTGGTGCTGGCGAGTATAAATCATTTCCCAAACATCCATCCATCTGTCACAGCTCGTGGTCTATGTCTCGTGCGATTTAACACATCCACACATGCACGTTTGCCAAATGATGATGGCATTGTGTGAACAAAGTTGGCCTACGGTGGTCCTCTCGGTCCTGTGATGTGACGTTCAGTCTGTGGAGTTGTATTCAACCTGAAGTCATCATTGGGCGGGATGGCCCGCTACCATACATCAGCGTGTCTGCCATGTTGGATGTGACAGATCTGCACCGTAAATTCCTTGCAAGGAAATGGACTGATCTTCATAAAGTGCCTTTCTACAAACTGATTTACGTTGATGCGTTGCATTCACTCATTCACACTTAAATGTTACTGTAATACATTCATATGATGTTATAATTAGGGATGGCCCATAATATCGGTGGGCCGACATTGGCATAAAACTGTAATATGGGTCAACATTGGTATGAGGATTTTTCCCTATAATGCAAGTCAATAATAACAGCCTATCGGCTCCCGTATTTTCCGGCGCACAAATGATGACCTCATCACACCGCAAGCCGTGGCTAGTAGCAAACTAGCTCACTCCTTCTAGTCCATCCATTCATTTCTACGTCACCTATCCTCACTAGTAGAAATGTAACAATTCCCGGAAGTAAGCGACGGTAAAATCTGACAGTGTGTGCACGCTCGATTAGGAGAGTTCGTGCGTCTGTGAAAATGCTGCTTTTTCATATGATATGGGGTGTATTTTAATTGGCATACATGCTTGTTAGGTAGATTTTCTTCCTCTTCAATTTTATATCGGATTCCAACTGAGTGTTGGACCACATCGACTCATACGAGTGCTTCGAATGCTAAATCCAACTTCAAGCCTTTCAAACATTCATGGATCTGGAGCATCAGGACAAGATAAAAGGTATGTAGGGTATCAATTCACTTGAACTTATCTGCAGATGAAGTTTCATTCAAATCAAATCTGATGGTGCGAAATTTGCTAATTTTGGCCGGGAATGACTGTGTCTATGCAACTTGCAGTGTGACGTAGAAACCAATGCAGCTGCTGCAGGTGATACACCATGTTACACACATCGGTATCGGAAATTGAGAGTTTGACAATATCTGCATATCGGATATCACCAAAAAAGCCAATACCAGACATCTGTAGTTATAACGGCCAAATGCAATCTAAAGTATTTTTTTCGGTCATACCTGTGAAAGACACATCTCTGTGTGGAGTTTGCATGCGTGTGTGGGTTTTTCGGGGGACTCCAGCTTCCTCCACAATCCAAAAACATGCATGTTAGGTTAACTGGAGACTGTAAATTGTCCATGGGTATGAATGTGAGTGTGAATGATAGTTTGTGCCCTGCCATTGGCTGGCGACTAGTCCAGGGTGGACCCCGCCTCTCGGCCGAAGACAACCGGGCTAGGCAACCCGTTTAGGACAAGTGGTATAGATAATAAATGGATGGATACCTGTGAAAGGTAAACCCATGAGATCTGGTTTGGACTGTAAACCGGTTGGTACAGTTCCGTGCACCACACAAATGAGGCAGCGTCTCCATTTGCGCTTGCCACATCCAAAATGTCTTCGACGTATGATTCAGCACTCAACGCGGTGTCTGTATATACAGTATGTATTGTATTGTATTGTATTGTATGTACTTTATTTATCCCACAGCGGGGAAATTTACTTGTTACAGCAGCAAGCAAGCAAGACAAGTAAAGAGAACAGTAAAGTAAAGTAAAGTAAAGCATCGTGACTACAACATGGTTCAGGTGGTGCAGGTGTTGTAGAGCCTGACAGCGGTCGGTATGTCTATGGTTAGCTACTCATATCTACTTGAGGATATTACTTTTTGAGTCTATGACAAATGGTGTCAGAAGTGGGACCAATATCCCCTGATTTTGGTCTACTTTTATGAATCCCAAACCTATGTAACTGTTTACTATGTAAATACTACTTAGCTACTTGGCCTGATTTGCACTGAACTTTACCTTAAGTCTAGTTGGCCTGTCATTATAAGCCTCTTGAACCTACTACTTACTATCTTAACCAACTAGCTGGTTATTCTACCAAAAGCATTCTAGCTAGCATTCCATGTTAAAGCTAGTTAACCTGCCATGGTAATCCTACTTAACCTCATTTTAGTTAAGCTTATTTAACTTAGCGCTCGCTAGCATAACCTACTAGCTGCTTTTTAGCTAGATTTTTAGCTTGAGTGTCTTAATTTAGCCTACTTTGTTCATCCAGAAAAGCCTACTATGCTAATGTTTGTTTCTCTTGTTCTTCTGTAGTCGGAGGTTTTTATTTTGCATGCTTTGCTGCACATTAATGTAAGTAACAGTAAAATTCCAAAACAAAGTAGTTCAAAATAATGTAAATGTATGCAGGCTATGCACGGCACGGTTAAGTGGACAATTTACGATAAGCACCATGCAAAGCACGTTGTGCTGGCTGATAGAATCTGCTCTACATCTGCGTATGCTATAGTGTGACATGTCTGCAAGCGCAGGCGGCATAATTGTCAGGCGCCGCAAGCTTCTTTGTAACGCGCACAGTGAAATTGGGTTTAGAAATGACATTGGGAGCCTATTTCTTTTCCTCACCTTGGCTTGACACGTTTGTGGCAAGATAAGGTCTCTTTGGGGGAAAAGGACATAAACGACACTTGTTCCTGTTTTATGCCTCCACTTTCCTGGCAGGACAGTAAAAGCTCCCCAAAGCTTGTAGACCATTATGACCTTTAGCTGTTCTTTTGTCTGACTTTACAAAAGAGGCAGTGACAAAGTACTTGTGTTTGATTTAAAAGGAGAGCAATCCCAAACCAAAAAAACAAACACTTTTTATAGAAGTCCACTGTTTTTAAGCACTTCAAAGCGTCTGATGTAAAAGGTAACATCGTTGAGTCTGTTACGTTTACGTGACTTCCAGCTGACTCAACGGATAGCGAAGCGCACAAGAGGCGACTCGTACTGAGGTAGGGAAGGGGGATCCCATAGATTTTTTGACAAATGACAACCACTGCAACATTTACCCCTACCTGTACTCACATCGTTTTGTTTGACAGCAAGGGTGACCAAAGGTCCTGCTTTCCCAGGAGATGTCCTGTTTTCACGTCCTCTCCCTGTCTGTCCTGTTTTCTTTAGTTTTCTTGAACAAAGTGATGAAAATATCCTGCTTTCCATTGTTTTTCACAGACTTGAGCAGCATTGGGGCACTCTGCTGCATGTGACATCATCCCTGAGATGCTGCCATGTTGGCAGCTTTTCGAATTAGTGTTGCCACAAAGCTGCAGAAAGCCACAGAAAAATCAAAACATACGAGGCGTTCCAATCCCGACGCTTACTGAGTTGAAGTCTCGTTAAATTGGGGACGTCATGCTCAAGGGCGTTTCAGATTCCCAAGTTGCTGCGACTTTAGAGGGCAAATTTTCCCTAAAATTATTGGTTACATTTCAAAACTTAACTTAACATTTGACCTCAGGTTCCTGTGTTAGGAATCATGTTAGGAATCTGTTTGGAATCATTTTTGAACATTCTTCCTTTGGAACGCGTGTCTTTGGCTGTTGATACTGTGGTGTTTTGTCAAATAAAACTGTTCTATCCATGTCGAGGAGGCATACTTGGAATGTATTGAAATGATAAGGCATCCAACAGTAAACTTCCAGCATTATTTGAGTCCTGCTTTTCATTGATCGAATATGGTCACCCTAGATCAGGGGTCGGCAACCTGTACCATCAAAGGAGCCTCGTCTTCCTGTACAGGGCCGCAAAACATGAAACAGCCGATAAACTTTTCAAAGTTGTAATCCTTTTGAAATGTTACTGTCACAGCAACAGAAGTGCAGCGTACACGTGTAGGCCGACTTTGAAACAATTTCAACGCTGAACTATGTCGGCCTATTTGAGTCGTTCCCGTATTTGTATCAAATGAAGGGTCTGTCCACACAGAAACGTTTTCAGGTTAAAACAGCAGCGTATTTGATCATTTCAGCCTTTCATCTACAAGGAAACTGTGTTCTGGCTTCCATGTTGGGTAAATCTGAAAACGCCGGCTTATCACTGTGGTGTAGACAAGCAAGCTGCTACTTTCTCAAAACGATGATGTCACTGCCCCGTCACCATCACAAGCAAACATCATATCTGAATACCTGACTGGCATGTTTCACTGCCATCGACATTCTCCTGATATTTTGTTGTCTTATACGCCAAAATGACTCGCAGAAGTAATTCCTCTTTGTCGTCAGTCTAGACAAGGCCTAGAAAGTGGAAGACGATGGAGTTTATACGCAAGCGTTCTTATATGTGTGTTTGTATAGTTTGGGTGTCTGAGACACCTCATCTGGCTACTGTCAATGCAGCGCTTCCTCTCCGAGTTTCTCCCGGATGACAGAGCTTCTCACCGTATCGTTAAGGGAGAGCGCAGCCACCCTACGGAGAAAACTCTTTGCAGCCGCTTGTACCCACCATCTTGTCCTTTCAGTCACTACCCAAAGGTCATGACCAGAGGTGAGGGTAGGAACATAGATCCACCGCTAAATTGAGAGCTTTGCCTTTGGGCTCAGCTCCCTCTTCTTCACAACAGACTTATGCAGAGTCCGCATCACTGTAGACGCCGCACCAATTCGCCTGTCCATCTCGCGTTCCATCCTTCTTTCACTCATGAACAAGACTCCGAGGTACTTAAACTCCTCCACTTGGGGCAGCATCTCATCCCTGACCTGGAGATGTCACTCCAACCTTTACCGAGTGAGAACCATGGACTCGGACTTGGAGGTGCTGATTGTCATCCCGGCCGCTTCAGACTCGGCTGCGAAAGATCCAGTGAGAGTTGAAGGTCACGGCTTGATGAAGCCAGCAGATACCACATTATCTGCAAAAAGCAGAGACCCAATCCTGCAGCCACCAACGCCTGCACCTACAAATTCTGTCTACAAAAGTAATGAACAGAATCAGTATGACACGGGTCATACAGGGAACAAACCGCCTGAATTAGGTGGTCCAGTACCCCATATTCCCGGAGTACTCCCCACAGAATTCCTCGAGGAACACGGTCAAAGGCTTTCTCCAAAATGCATGTAGACTGGTTGGAAAAACTCCCATGTACCCTCAAAGACCCTGCCGAGAGTGTAGAGCTGGTCCACAATTCCACTTCCGGATGAAAACCGCACTGATCCTCCTGAATCCGAGATTCAATTATCCGGCAGTCCCTCCTCTCCAGGACCCCTGATTAGACCTAACCAGGAAGGCTGAGGATGGAGGTGAGATGGAGGTGAGGCTGAGATGGAGCACGTCCGACTGGTAAGAGACCTCGGGAAGACCAAGGACACGCTGGAGACACTCTGTCTCTCAACTGGCCTGGGAACACCTTGGGATCCACCAGGAGGAGCTGGACAAAGTAGGGAAGTCTGGACTTCCTGTTTAGGCTGCTGCCCCAGTGGCCCAAACTTGGACAAGCCGAAGAAGATGAATGGATGGATGGATAGTTTTTGTGTCACATGGTTCTGTCCGTGGGTCTGTGTACATCGTATTCACCCCGTGAGCCGTTCCCGTCTGGACGCAACTATTTAGTAATCCAGCACAGTGTGGATGCAAATTTTTTCCCCAGGAGCATTCCCGTGTGGACAGAGCCTAAAACAAACCTGGAGATGTCACTCCAACCTTTACCGAGTGAGAAGAGACCCAATCCTGCAGCCACCAACGCCTGCACCTACAAATTCTGTCTATAAAAGTAATGAAACAAAACAAGACGTAGAATAAAAAAAGCCCGTCAGAGTTTGGATTTGAACGTTACAGTTTCTGTTGTTTGCTAGTTTCTCTCTCTATATCAAGTGCATGGGCAAGCCAGCGTCGTTGGCAGTGAAGGCAAAAGAATATGTCCGTTCACAATATCTCTCCTGACTTCTGCCCATATATCTTTGCTGAAATTTTACCTTCAGTTTTCTCCACAACAGGCAGAGAAAAGGTTTCTTCTGCTGTGTCTGAGAGCAGGTCATTCCTTATGTTCTCCACCATAACAAGCCTTCTTCATCCTCACCTTCGTTTTTTCTTATCCTCCTCCCATCTGCCTCCTTGAGGTTTTTTCTGCTGCTTTTTTCCCCTTCTGACGGGCGGCTGTGTTTTTTTCGCCTTCTCTTCACACGATAATCAGTTTGCAAATCAGCGCGGTGTCAGTGGAGTCCCGCCAACTTGTTTTGGATCGCTTTGCCTTAATCTGCAAGAGAACGCTTGCATCCGGCGGAGCATGCCAGTCTGGAGTAGATTTACGATCCGACAGGCAGTAGGCGAGGAAGAAAGGGATTGTTTGAGAAATACAGTCAAGAAATGCTCACAGCACCCAGGATGTGACAGAAGAAAGACGGCAGTCATTAAACTCCATGTGAAGACACGCCCCTGACTTATGAGCTTCCAGGCTGATTTAGTGAGGAAGACTTCTGTGCTGCTTTCCAGAAACCTGGGACGTTTTACACCTCCAGCTGGGAAAAGTCACGTTAGTCATAATTAGTGAAAACGATGGCTTGTTGGATTGATTCAGCCAACATGGCTGCATGCAACGTTTTTGAACCGCAACTTGAGACTTTCTCTTCAAAGTACACTGCAAACATCGACTTTATAGATGCCATGTCTGTTGTGGTACAGAAGTGTGCTGAATGAACAAACAAGCTAACAACCAAGCAAAGAATGAAGCTACAGCTCTCATTATGTAACAAATCAATGAACAACCAACCACCAAGGTAGGACACCAGACTTCCACTTCCATAGTATGCCCTACGTGGGTTTGGTCGCCATTAAAACATGTCCTCGGCACACTGCTCGGCTATTAATTGCTCAAATAGATGCTCCATTTGTCAACATGACTTGTCAACACTGGTTGTGGTAAATAAACAGGACAGTGGACAAGACTCCCACACAATATAGCTTTAAGCTAATTTGTTTCTCTGGGTGATTTGTTGAATTCATGGCAAGTCAGTGATGATGACGATGATGTAGGGTATAGTCTATCAAGTGTATGAACAATGCCATTACTGAAATAAATGTTGCATGTGTTCATTTATTGGTGAATTAGCTAGTTAGCTGCTTGTTTGTCATTTTGTTTGCTCTTTTGTTACCTCGCTAGCTTGGTGGTTTTGTTCATTGATGAGTTAGTTAGTTTAGTTTGGCGTTTGAGTTAGTTCGCTTGGTTAGCTGTTTCTACGTTTGTTCCTTCTTTTATTTGTACGTTCCTTAACTTATAACAAATAACAAATAAATAACAAATAAATATTGATTGATTGACTTTACTTAGTGAGCTGTTTGTACAATTGTTTGTTCATTAGCTAGCTAACTGATTCAGCCGTTCATTTGTTGGTAAGTTTAGAGCGTTATCTGCTCGTCCATTTATCCGTTCGTCTGTTTGTTCATTTATTAATTCGTTTCCGTGAAAAAGTTACTTACAGCAATACAGTTATTACCAGCATGTAAGCTTTCCCACGAGAGAAAATAGCATCCTGGAACAAGTCTACAGCAACATGAAAGGTGCTTTGAAGGCTGTTCCAAGACCCCACTTTGGAAAGGCCGACCACATCTCCATATTCCTTTATCCAACATACAGACAACTTCTCAAGCAAGCTCCCCCTGTAAGTACAGCTGTTAAAGTGTGGAATGAAGAAACTGATCAAGTACTTCAGAACTGCTTTGGCTGCACAAACTGGGATGTGTTTAAAACTGCAGCGGGGAGGGAAGATTGTACTGTTGATTTGGATGAATACGTTTTTGCTGTTACTGGCTACATTAGCACATGCATAGAGACTGTTACCACCACCAAGTATTACAGAAAATACCCTAACCAAAAACAGTGGATGAACTGTGATGTAAGGGCTAAGCTACGTGCTCGTTCGACTGCATTTGTCATGGGCACCGCTGAGGACTACAAAAAGGCCGGATATGACCTGAGGAGGTCCATACGAGAGGCCAAAAGACAGTACAGACAGAAGCTGGAGGGCTACTATTCCACCTCAGACCCTCGGCACATGTGGGCGGGGCTCCAGCACATCACAGACTATCGACAGCGGAGTAGCATAGCCACATCCAGCCAAACCACACTTCCAGATGAGCTGAATGAGTTCTATGCCTGCTTTGACACCCAAACTCCTGATGAGCAGAGAGGGTGGCTGAACCTGGGGAGCACACAGGACTCACCTCTCATGGTGACATCAGCTGATGTGCGCAGGGTTCTAAACAAAACAAACCCACGAAAAGCAGCAGGGCCAGACAACATCTCAGGACGTGCACTTCGGGTTTGCTCATCAGAGCTAGCTGATGTGCTTGCTGACATATTTAACCTGTCGCTTGCACAAGCATCTGTACCAACCTGCTTTAAGTCCACCACCATAGTGCCCGTACCCAAGAAGAGCAACGTGACCTGCTTGAATGACTATCGCCCTATAGCACTCACTCCTATTGTAATGAAGTGCTTTGAAAGGATAGTCATGACCCACATCAAAAAGAGCATCCCGGCCACTGTGGACCCTCTACAGTTTGCATATCGCCAGAACCGGTCCACGGATGATGCAGTCAACACTGCCATCCACACAGCCCTTTCTCATCTACAGGGCCAGGACACATATGTCAGAATGCTATTTATAGACTATAGCTCTGCTTTTAATACAGTCAGCCCCCACAAACTCACAAATAAGATCTTCACACTTGGCCTGTCACCCCCCCTTTGTAACTGGGTGTTTAACTTTCTAACAGGCAGGCTCCAGTCAGTCAGAGTCCACAATCGCACATCCAGCTCAAGAATTGTGAGCACTGGGACCCCACAGGGGTGTGTGCTGAGTCCGCTCCTCTACACGCTCTTCACCTATGATTGCGTGGCCTCCCAGAACAACACCAGCATCGTTAAATTTGCGGATGACACTACAGTCATCGGCCTGATCACTCGTGGTGTTGAAACATCATACAGAGGAGAGGTGGCGGACCTCATAGCTTGGTGTCGTGATAACAATGTCCTTCTCAATACAGATAAGACTAAAGAGATGATCATCGACCCAAGAACAAGGGAAAAGGAGCCGCATAGACCCCTATTTATTGATGAAACTGAGGTGGAGAGGGTGAAAACCTTCAAGTTCCTTGGCACACACATCAGCGAGGACCTCACCTGGTCTCACAACACCCAACAAATTATGAAGAAGTCCCAAAGGAGACTGTACTTCCTGAGAAGACTGAGGAAATTTGGCATGTCCACCACAATCCTGAGTTGCTTCTACAGATGCACTATGGAAAGTGTCCTTACCGCCTCCATCACTGTTTGGTACGGTAATTGTACAACACGTGATAGGAAGGCACTCCAGCGGGCAATCAGGACCTCACAGAACATTGTTGGGGCAGCCCTCCCCTCACTGCAAGACATTTATAAATCTAGAGTCCTACAAAGAACACACAACCTCATCAAGGACAGCACACATCCACAACACTCATTATTCACACTCCTACCGTCAGGCAGACGCTACAGGAGTTTGAAGTCCAGGACCACAAGGCTGGCAAACAGCTTTTACCCACAGGCCATCAGGCTTCTAGACGAAGCACTCACACACGCCGCACGCAACACACACACACACTCATACCACTTTTATTATTTATTTTTTTATTTGTATTATTTATCTGTATTAATGTCTATTCTGTTGTTGTTGCTTAATTTATTGGTATCTATGTTTCTTATGTTCTTATTCTTTTTCTTGTGTTTTCTTTCTTTTCTTGGGAGAATGAACAGAATAAGAACTTCATTGCATAGTATAACTTGCATAGTATAGCATAGTATAGCCTGTTTTACTATGCATATGACAATAAAACTCTTGAATCTTCAATCTTGTTATTTTTGAACTGTCAGATGTTTCAAGACAAAACTATGTGATCAACAAGCTGTGTTTTCCAAATAAATTGTATGTTTGATGGTCTTCCAGCATCTTTCATACAGGAAATCCTTCAACAACTAGTAGAGGACACGACAGAGGGGGCGCCCAGGAAGCCATGTATCCTGCTTGTAGACCTCCACCCCGACATCTGTCATCCCAAACACACATCCAGACTCTCTTCCTGCCCTTGTCCAGCTCTCACTTCCCTCCAGGCTACGTTACAGGCTACGTTACCAAACCCCAGCAGTGTATCTGGCTGACCTTGGATCAGTGAGGACGGATCGAAGAGCGGTGAGTAGAAGCCCCCCCAATTCATCTTGTGTCGGTACGGCAGCTTGGCCAAACAAGCTCGGGGAAGCAATCTCCAGCCAGGGACTTCTTGCAGCCCGAGTCGGACGATCTGTCAAATTACCTGTGCTCTCTGGACCGTGGCCCGGCCTCACGTGCACTGGCCGCTGCCAACCTGGTGACCCAACACGCAAACATGCACACATTTGTTGCTCCGCACTCACTATGATGTGTTGAACCATTTTAGAGTCACATTTATCGTATCGTATGTTTCTGTACCAAACTCACATTGACAGTCTGGCCCAAAAGTACAAGAAAATATACCTGCTTTGGTTTGGCTTCATTTATTTGAACGTTGGTTTCACTTCAGTAAGTCACAGTTCACAAGTCCACACAGATACTTCAGTGGTAGTTACTTTGGTGCAGATCGCTTAGCGTTCACGCTGGTGGGTTTTTCATGTACCGTAAAGCACACATTCATCAAATAAGTACTTGGTTGGACGGCTTTGGTAACATATCACCTAACTGAAATATTCCAAACCAAAATATATTTATGTTTTGCTATTTTTTACCATTTTACATTTCACCTCAGCTTGTACGATATACTTTTAAAGCGCAGAGAGAGGTGACTTTCAATGCATTTTCTCTTACGTATTTGTCTTTTCTGCATATTTTGTGTTGCGATTTTAACACTGGGCCATGTCTTTGCTGTGTGTCGCGTTCACATTTGACCTGAAGTGAGCCAAACCACACCAGAATCCACCTACAAGCAGACCGAGCCCCATCTCTCAAGGTGCGCCCACCCTCTTCATGTTAAAAGAGGTTTTTTTTAAAGATGCAAGTAAAGTAAAAAATATTATGAGAAATAAACACAACAAAATAGCATTGTAGCTTTTTGGAAAGTTAGGTTGGGGAAAACGTTAGAATGTCATCGGCATAAAGTCAAAATATTATTATTACTACGAGGAGAACATTCACAAGAAAAAAGGTGAAATAGTTGGGAAAAAAACTACAGCAGAAATGGAAAAGAATAAAGTCAAACTGAAGTCAAGTAAAAAAAGTTGTATTCTAACAAGAAAATGTTTTAAGAAGAATAAACTTGAAATATTATGAGGGAAAATTTTAGTAGCACAGACCTGAAATATGAAAGAAAACGTACATTATAATTATAAGACGTAATATTCAGAAAAACTAACAAAACAGAATAAAGTTGTCATTTTTGGAAAATGCAGTTGGGGAAAATTTCTAATATAATAGATATAAAGTTATTATAAAGTTTACAAATATTATGTAAATAAAGTCTAAATATGATGGAAAAAGTCACAATGTTAATTATGGGAATAAATATTAATATAATGGGAATAAAGTCATGATATTATGATAATAAAGTCATGATATAATGGGAATAAAGTCATAATATTATGGGAATAAAGCCAAATTATTATGGGAATAAAGTCATATTGTTATGAGACTGAAGTCATCATATTATGGGAATAAAGTCACCATATTATGGGAATAAAGTGATACTATTATGGGAATAAAGTCATCATATTATGGGAATAAAGTGATACTATTATGGGAATAAAGTTATAATATTATGGGAATAATGTTATAATATTATGGGAATAAAGTCATAATATTATGGGAATAAAATCATAATATTAAGTGATACTATTACAAGAAGAACATGTATGAAGATGATTTAGGAAGTTGAAATATTTAGATTTTTTTTAAAAAACAGCAAAAGTGGGGAAAAAAGAGCAAAGAGTGAAGTTGATACTGATAGTGTGTTTCTTTCACCTCTATGAGATGAAACATATAGAAGTTGTTAGCATGTCTACATGTGTTGCTGGACTAAATGTGGCATCCTTTCATTTTTCACTCACTGGAGGAAAACGTTTGGACCCCTGCTTGAAAGGAGAGCATTGGACACCCATCCCCCCCCTTCAAAGAAGCTGTGTGTTGAACATGAAGAAGAAAGAGAAGCTACTGAGTGTTATCCATCAGCAGATGACTTTGGAACATTATGGAATTTTCCATGAGGTTTTCACGTATGAGCTGATGTCAACCTGATGTCAGGTTCCCGTGATACCGAGGCGAGGCATGATTTGTTATTCTCATTTTTGTCCATTTCCTGCACGGGACGTGTGCAGGTGCGGTGCATGAAATAAGCGATGATAAATGATGAAAGGCTGGGGGGGGGGTCAAACGGCAGCGACGTATGGGCCTGGTTAAGTGCTTTGATAGCAAGATCAAAAAGCACAGAGTGTGAGATCATTGGCTCGTTTGCTGCTGATGTTTTTCATGTACACACGCACACAAAATACTACCACCCAGGTGGGACTATTAAGCACAGGGGCGTCAAACTGGTTCTCACCATGTGAAAGCATACGTATTGTATATACAGTAAGTATGTAAATGTACATACAGTATCATATGTTTGCTTCATGGTATTATTTTTAGAAGTCATCCTTATTGCATCTTATTCAATTGGATCTTTTGGAATCTTATTGGATCTCTTTTCATCTTATTGGATCTTTTTTAATTTACTGGATCTTTTTTAATCTTACCAAATCATATTGGATCTTTTTGACTCTTACTCAATTTGATAAAATATTTTTTAATCTTTTTGAATTGTACTGGATCTTACTGAATCTTATTGGATCATATTGGATCTTACTCAATCTTATTGGATCTTATTGACTCTTATGAGATCTATTGAATCTTCCATCTATTGTCTATACCACTTCTCCTTATCAGGGTCGCGGGGCTGGAGCCTATCCCAGCTGACTTTGGGCGACAGGCGGGGTACACCCTGGACTGGTGTCCAGCCAATGGCAGGGCACATATGGACCATTTAGAGTCTCCAATGAAGCTAACATGCATGTTTTTGGAATGTGGGAAGAAACCGGAGTACCCGGAGAAAACACACACACACACGGGGAGAACATGCAAACTCCACACAGAAATGCCCAAGGCAGAAACGATCCCAGGTCTTCCCATCTCCAGGCTGTTACTGTGTGGCCAACATGCTAACCACTAGACCACCATGTGGCATCTATTGGATCTCGTTGAACCTTATTGGATTTTATTGAATCGTTGTGACTCATATTGGATCCTGGATTGAATATCATTAGATTTGATTTAATCTTATTTAATCTTATTGATCATAGCTTCCTGAATCTTATTGTCTCTTACTGAAACTTATTGGATCATATTTGATCTTCCTGAATCTTATGATATTTCATTGAATCTTTTTGAATCTCTTACTGGATTTTGTTGAGCCTTATGTTAGCTTTCTGAATCGTATTGGATCTTATTGGGTCATATTTGATTGAACTGAATCTTATTCAATCCTTTTGGATCATACTGGATTTTGTTGAATCTTCTGTGATCTTTTTGAATCATATTGGACCTTATTGGATCATATTGGATCTCATTGAATCTTATTAGATTTTTTGGAATGTTTTTTAATCTTATTGGATCATATTGGATTTGATTGCCTCTTGTTGGACCTTATGGGATGATATTGGATCTTATTGTAGGGTGCAGGCCTACGTCATGTTGGGACCATGTCAGCTAAGCTTTATATTTCTGCTAGTAGAAGGTTGAGGTATTGTTGTCTTTGCCAGAGGGTAGTATTACCAGGTGAGTGAAGTAGTATTGCAGTTTGTGTTTTTGCCAAGTGGGCTTTCTCCCCGTAAATCAGTCGAATGGTTTAGCAGCAAGAAAAGTCCCAGTTAGATGAGAGTTGAAAAGCAGGTCAAACACTGAAAGTCAACGATTTAAAGAAAAGAAAAAAAGTCGGAAAAGATAACGATACATTTATTTGTGCGCAGTCATTAGGCCACTTTGACAAAAAACATTTCACTGGGGGAAATGTTGCCTTTGTTCTTTGTGTCTCAATTCATCTGCAAACGATCTCCATGAGGAATTTTGTCTTAGTTATCGTGTCCCTGGGAGGAAAAAAAAGTGGCATTTATTCAGCATCCTGTTTATTTTGAGGGCGATGATGCAGTTGGAAAGCTGAGATGGAATCAAAGCGATGATGGAGTCAGATACGTGAAATAAAAGGTGGAAGAGGACGATAGCATCGCCTCCCTTTCATGCATTCTTGTAACTGCCGTGCTTTCAAATCTGTTAAATGCGTCCCCGCATGGGCTGACAAACGCTTATCAGCTTTATGGTCGCCTTTCGCTGAAAAATATCAAAACATGCTTTTATTTGCAGGAAATGCAGTTTTTTTTCATTACAAGTGATTTATTTCCTTTGCAGGTCCAAAAAGGTAAAACTCCAGCAGCAACGTCAGAGTCCAACCTTTTTTTTAGGCAATCAATGACGGAGGGTTCCAATCTGTGCGTGTGCGTGTTCGTGTGTGCTTGTGTGGGTTTTCTCCAAGTACTCATAACGCCTGTTATGTTATTGTATGGTGTCAGTCATCCATGGACATGCTTACTGTATATTCACCCCTCATCCAAATGTTCAGACCAGTTGAAAAATGGCGACAATGTACATTCTGTACTTCTAAGGAGGTTCTAGGTAGAGGGATGAGGGAGGGTCATGAGGGATGCCCTCTACCGTTTGACGCCCCTGCGCGACTTGAAGCTCCATTGTTCCGTTGAAGGATCATGATGGTGGAAAACATGTCAGGTGGGATCTCCTTGTCATGCCAGTAATGTTGGAAGCCATCAGGATCGTCAAGGTCAGGTTTTGTTCCCA
This sequence comes from Dunckerocampus dactyliophorus, assembly GCF_027744805.1. Lineage (NCBI taxonomy): Eukaryota > Metazoa > Chordata > Actinopteri > Syngnathiformes > Syngnathidae > Dunckerocampus > Dunckerocampus dactyliophorus. Next base: position 259,196 of record NC_072825.1, read on the forward strand.
TGTTTGGTGCTCTTGTGCAAATTCAAAACTGGCAATTCTGTGGCGTTGAAGGAGGCAAAACCTTTTCTTTCACAGATGCCGTCTGATGGTTATTGGACTGTGGGATCCTCCGGCTCAGGTCCGGTGTCATTTTTAGGGGTATACTTGACTTTTTTGTTGCATAACCTTCAGGATCTTTGAAGAACACACAAAGCTGCAGATATCTGCTGGAGAAGAGCACGCCATGTAGACGACAGCATTTCACCGCTGTTGTGTCCCAAACAGCCCCTTCAAACATAAAGTCAAGGTCACAACTGGTTGTATGGGCTGCTACGGCCGGCCTACGTGTAGAAAACGCTAGGAAACGCAGGGGGCGCACGTGACGTGCTGATTTTCACAGATCGGCTGCAGAGGTTTTTTGTCATGTCAAACAAACTCTACTGCCGTTTATGTTTTGTTTCAGGTTGCGAGGCACACTTGGTACGTCTTCATGCGTCTGTATGGCCGCCGTGTCCTTCCTACGTTTTGGTGGTGTCTTGTGCGTGTCGTGAATGAGCTACTTGAAATGTTTAACAACTACTTTGTAAATATTGGATCAAAACTGGAAGAAGACATTCCAAAAAGGACAATGGAGGAATGGAATGAAACCACAGATAGGAATCCTAATTCCATGTTTCTCACTGATGGAACTAAAAAGGAAATCACTGACATTGTCAACAATTTCAAAGCAAAAACATAAACTGATTGGAAAGGAATGGAAATGGAAACAATGAAAAGGGTCATCAATGAGATTGTAGAAGCGTTAACATAGATTAGTAACTTATCATTTCAGACTGGAACATTTCCCAACTAAATGAAAATAGCTAAAGTGGTTCCAATCTTTAAAAATGGAGACAAAAATCAATTTACTAATTACCGACCAGTCTTCTTTTTACCCCCATTTTCTAAAGTTATTGCAAAGCTATTTAATAACAGGTTGGACACATGTATTAATAAGAATGAAGTACTAGCAGGTAGTCAATACGCATACAGAGCCAACATTTCAACTTCTATGGCACTGATGGAAACCACGGAGGAAATGACTAATGCTGTAGACCACAGAAGATGTGCAGCTGTAGGATTCATGGATCTGACAAAAGCCTTCCATACAATTCATCACAATATTTCAACAACAAAATGAGAAATGTACGCAATCAGAGGATTAGTCTTGAATTGGCTTAAAAGCTACCTAGCAAACGGGAAGCAATTTGTAAAGCTAGGAGAATACACATCTGGGAGTTTAAATATCACGAGTACCCCAGGGGTCAATATTGGGACCAAAACTGTTCAATTTGTATATCAAGGACATTTGTATAGTAACAAAAAACTTGGTATTATTTGCGGATGGTATCACTGCCTTTTGTTCTGGGGAAACACACAAGAACTCATTAAAAACGTCACGGATGAATATTAAAAAGAGGATTTGATAAAAACAGATTATCCTTGAACTTAAGTAAAACTAAAATAATGCTATTTGGCAATGGCAGAAAGGACACGTACGACCAAAAACAAATAGACGGATGGAAAATGTATATTGAAAGGGTGAACGAAAATACACTTCTGGGATCATAATAGATGAAAAAATGAGCTCGAAATCTCACATCAAAAATATACAACATAAGGTGGCGAGAAATACTTCATTGAATAAAGCAGAATGTGTTCTTCATCAAAAATCACTCCACACCCTTTACCGTTCTCTGGTATTACCATATCGAACTGATATGGTATCTATGATAGACGGATACGGGCTAATAATTATAAAAGCAATCTTCATTTGCTAAATGTCCTGCAAAAAGATCAGTGAGGATAATTCATAATGCTGCTAATAAAGAACATACAAATCTGTTCTTTTTAAAATCACAAATATTAAAATTCACTGATTTAGCAAATGTTCAAACCACTAAAATGATGCATAAAGCTAACAATAACTTGCTACCCAAAAATGTCATACAATACTTCTCTACACGAGAAAAGAAATATGATCTTGGGGAAAACCTAAACTTGAAACACTTCTGTGCGAGAACAAAGCTAAAAACCCGCGGCATTCCAGGATGTGGAATTCAATCATGGAAGTCAAACGATGCACCAAATGAGAGAATTCAAGAAACAATACAAACAGTTGATGTTTGCAAAATACAAGGAAGAAGAGTCTTGAACTTGCTTTGTTATGCTTGTCTCCATTATTATGTATTTATTATTATACTGATTATTATATTAATCGTGAAAAAATTGTAATAATGACACCACCATATTGTTACATTCCCTTATTAGTATTATTCTATGGATTAAAAAAATGCATGGAATGGACGGGGGGTAGGACGAAATGAGCTTTTCTTCTTCCTACTCCTTTAGTGAAGTGAATTCTAGGATGTATTTCATTGTAGCTTGCATGCATGCTCAAATTCAATTCAACCATAAACCACAACTAGGACCACACGTGCACCCACGTAGGTAATTGGTGCAGATATGAATATTTCATACGTCTTCCACGCGTGTCGAGATCTAACTCCTCCATGGTCACCACAGCTACGTTCTCCACAAACGGAAGAAACCCAGCAGCGATTTGGGGAACGCCAAAAATGACACAGCCAAAAAAGACACAGCCAAAAAATGTTACGTCCGGTTGTGACCTAGGCTTAAGATAGTTGAGGAGTTATGAAAAATGATGCAATTTTAGTCAGCACTCGTCACGGAGGGGTGATGGATCCGATACTGTAACGCAAAAAGATCCAAAGCTGGTGTGGTTTTTGTGCTGTGTTGCGGTTGGGGGTCCAGGGGGGTCCAGCACTCTTGCTCATATAGAAATGTCAGTGAATAGAATCCATTGTGACATTGATTTGTGGTGCTTTGAGACTTGAGAGAAAAAAGTAATGAAAGATGCGAGGGGGGACACCAAGAATGAAAGGAGAAGATGTCAGATGTGAAAGGCGGAGCAGGGGGAGGAGTCACAAACACAAATAAAAGAAATGGACATGAGTGTATAGACGGTGGACTCGGGAGAAAGCGGGAGATTTGTGGCCTTGCCAAGTGAAGGGCATGAAATGAATGGAGCCGAGGGGGGCCCGCTGGAGTGTGTCCTGCATGGGGAATGAGGGCGACTGGGTCAGGAGAAAAGGCCTGATGGCGAGCGCCGTGTGCAGAAGCGGCTAAAAAGAAGAGACGGTCAGGGCCCATTAAGCCGGCGATAGTGGCTCACCCTGCAGGGGACGGTGATGGGGGGGGGCTGCCTGGATGCTCGCTGGTAGGAGAGAAGAAGTGGAAAGTTTTTGCGGCTGACGCAGACGCTCGCTTTGCAAACACCAGACAGGAAGTGAACACCCAGTCACCCTCAGCTGAGGTACCCAAAACCATATCGCTCCAAACACCTCCATCTTGCTTGTTTGCTTGTTTGCCAAATGTACGTTGCACCCCTTCCACCACAGTCTGGTCTAGTATAGTCTTTTAGGGCAGGGGTGTCCAAAGTGCGGCCCGGGGCCATTGGTGGCACACGGCTGTTTTTGTGTTGGCCCTCGGCACATTCCAATAGCATCATTTCACAAGAAAACACCCAACAACAGCAAAAACAGGAAAATCTGCAGTCATTTTACAAGAATAAAGTCCAAACATTAAAAGAAAAAAGTTGTAATTGAACAAGAAAAAGTCCTACTTTTACAAGAATAACGTAATACTATGGGGAAAAATCCTTTTAGTAGCGTAAAGTTGAAATATTACAGAAAAAATGCGTTATTTTTTTAAGTCATAATATTATGAGGAACACACAAAAGAACCAATAAATTAGGGTACGCAAAAAATGATTTTATTTGATATTACGAGAATGAAGTGAAATTATGATTGGAATAATTACAAGTATAATTACAAGGAGAAAATGTACAGGAAAAAAGTTGGAATAGTTGGAAAATGGAAAAAAAAAGGGCAAATGATTAAAAACAGCTGGAATTTGATGAGAATAAGCCCAAATATTAAGAGAAAAGGGCACAATTTGATGAGAATAAACTTGTATTATGAGGAAAAATAATATCATTTTAGGAGCATAGACTTGAAATATTACGGAAAATACGCTTTTTTAAAAAGTCATAATATTATGAGAAACAAACAAAATAAAGTTCTAATTGTTGGAAAATCAGGTCGGGGAAAATGTTCTAATATTATGACAATAAAGTCATAATATTGTGAGAAGACATTTTTTAAGAAGAAAGTATGTGGAATATGTGGAAAAATAAAAATGAAATAGCAGCAAAAAAGGGAAAAAAGAAGAGCAAAAAGAGCAAAGAGTGAAGTAATAAGAATACTAAAAGGCTTTTCCACCAATAGGACAAAGCTGAGATGCAGTTTTTAAAAATACATCTCACTTTGCATCCTTTCATTTTTCACTAAGTGGCCTTCACTGGTAAGTTTGGACACTCCAGCTTTGTGATTTCATCCTTGGCCCAAAGTCTGCAAAAATAAACTTGGCTTGTGGAAGATAACGCTGCATCCAAACGGCATCCCTACTGTGCTGCCTGTGCTACTTTATGACAAATACACCACATGGTGGTGCTGTTATGTTGGACCCGGTAAGGCAAATTGACTTGAAACTTCTTACACAGCTCAATGTGCTCTACAAAAATCACCCGCTGTATCCTGAGGGTGTTTTGCCGAATCAACACAAACTTTAGCACACGCCTTTCAGGGACTGACGAACCCGAGACGGCGGACCAAAGCCCAAGCTGGATTTTGGCAAAAACCGAATCATACAAATGATTTACATACATGCCCGGAAAAGGGTGGAGTGCCATCTCCGGGTCGGGGATGAGATCCTGCCCCCAGTGGAGGAGTTGGCGTACCTCAGGATCTTGTTGACAAGTGAGGGAAGGATGGAACGCGAGATGGATAGGCAGATTGGTGCGGCGTCTGCAGTGATGTGAACTCTGCATCGGTCTGAAGAGGCAGCTGAGCCCAAAGGCAAAGCTCTCAATTTAGCGGTGGATCTACGTTCCTACCCTCACCTATGGTCATGAGCAAAGCACAAGATGGCGGGTACAAGCGGCCCAAATGAGTTTTCTCCGTAGGGTGGCAGGGCTCTCTTTTAGAGATAAGGTGAGAAGCACCTGTCATCTCGGAGAAACTCGGAGTAGAGGCGCTGCTCCTCCGCATTGAGAGGATCCAGATGAGGTGGCCAGGATTGCTCCCGGACGCCTCCCTGGGGACGTCCGATCACCAGGAGGCCTCAGGGAAGGCCCAGGACAGTTGAGAGATATTCTCAACTGGGGGGAGGAGGTGGAGAGGGAAGTCTGGGCTTCCCTGCCTAGGCTGCTGTCCTCGTGTCTCGACCTTGGATAAGCGGAAGAAGATGGATGGATGATGAATGAACGCTGGCTTGAGTGTAGATGTCACAAAGGGAATGAATGCAAACAGAAGCGTTCACTGGGGACTATCAAGTCATTTGTCATAACTCCTTTTCCTGATCCACAGGGAACGTTTGGTGTCGACAGGCGTTGGCATCGATGGAGAACAGCCTAACCTAGCCTGAATGCTAATCCGCCTTCAAAGCATTTGTCTTTATTTAACACAGAAGCCAACACTGCATGCGGCGTGTCCGCGTGTTCCTGAGACAATCCGCCACACGTGTTGATCCTCCATCCATCTTCATCCCCTCTCCCCTCGCCTGACCCGCCCCGCCCCCCACCTCTGCCACTCCACCAACACCAGACGCATCCGCTGGGCTTCCTGCCCGCCTAAACAGCGCAGCGCCAACCTGGCCCAGAGGCTGCAGGAAGGAATGTCCAACAACAGCAGATGTTGGACCCTCACGGGTAGAAGCACATGTGAGTTCTGGACCTCCATCAGCAGGTGAGACAGAAGAACTCTCAATGCTGCTCTTTGTCCTCTGGACACGGACCTCCAATGCATGGCACTCCAAGAGTCCTACTGATTTTAAAGACGTTCAAAGCTTGCATCGCTTCATTTTTCTTCTCAGCTGCTCACAATTTTGAGGCAGGATGACGGAAGTGTTTCTTAGCATTTTATGGTTTCAGCCTTTCATCACATGGAAACAACGCTCCGGGTGCCCTGAAATGCTCGTCCTTGAAAACGGCTTCCAGAGTGGGAAAATCTGAAAACACCAGCTTGTCGTTTACGTGTCGACAAGCAACCCACTTCTTTCTGAGAATGATGACGTCACCGACCTGTCGCCATCATGTGACCAGAAATGAGCTTTGATGAAAAGACAACATAATATGACCCTAAACCCAACCCCAACCCTAAGCCTAAACCTAAACCTAAACCTAATATGACCCTAACCCTAATATGACCCTAACCCTAAACCTAACCCTAAGCCTAAACCTAAGCCTAAACCTAACCCTAACCCTAATATGACCCTAACCCTAATATGACCGTAACCCCAGGGGAATATGTAGACTGGCAGGACTCACCCCAGTCCACATTCTCCTGATATTTTGTTCACAGAAGTAATTCCACTTTACTGTAAGCCTAGACCAGGGGTAGGCAACCCACGGCTCCGGAGGCGCTTCGGCTCTTCAGCTTCCTTGTTGTGGCTCCTTTCAGTCATGACAGAAGAAGAAGCAAAGTTATTTATTACTGTAATAATATAATATATATTATTTTACGGGCCGCACGGTGGTCTAGTGGTTAGCACGTTGGCCAATACAGGAACAGCCTGGAGATTGGGAAGACCTGGGTTCGATTCTCCCTTGGGCATTTCTGTGTGGAGTTTGCATGTTCTCCCCGTGTGCGCGTGGGTTTTCTCCGCGCACTCCGGCTTCCTCCCACATTCCCAAAAACATGCAGGTGAGGTTAATTGGCGACTCTAAGTTGTCCATAGGTATGACTGTGAGTGTGAATGGTTGTTTGTCTATATGTGCCCTGCTTGGCTGGCGACCAGTCCAGGGTGTACCCCGCCTGTCGCCCGAAGTCAGCTGGGATAGGCTCCAGCATGCCCCCGCGACCCTAATGAGGATGAAGCGGTATAGAAAATGGATGAATGGATGGATATTATTTTACTGTGCTTTCTTTGATATCTTGGCGCTCAAAGTAAAACTTGAACATTGAATTTTTACAAATGTTTACAGTTAGTCAGTTAAAATATGCGTCATATCCACGTCGAGGCCGTCGCCTTCACCTGCAGGCGGCGTCTTGAGAGTGCAATCCCTGCGGTAAGCTAGCCACTAATACACACATTTATTTCAGACCAGTCAAGAAATGTACCTCACTTTATGTTTACTGTTTTAACACTGCCAAGCAGCAACTACGGTTTTTTTATTTATTCTATTAAAGTGGGCTGCATTTGATTTTAATTTGACACAAATGAATACAAGAAGGACTTAAAAAGGCGTCGCAAACTGCACTTCTGTTTGTTGTGTTCTGTTGTCGGAATGGGTGAAATTTTAAAAGTCTATAACTTGTTTTATGTTTGCGGCTCCAGACTATTTTTCTTTTAGAGGGGCCAAAATGGCTCCAAAAGGGTGCCGACCCCTAGACGAGTCTTGGAAAGTGTTTGTGTGCATTCACAGGATGGACACTAATTCCTTTCAACCTGACAAAAAAACCGTTGCCCCTGCCTCTTCGAGGCACCTGACCTCGCCCTCGCCCTCGCCTCCAGGTGTAGTGCACGCCACTGTTTGAGAGGCACTGCCTTGCAGCAAGACGCTCTCCACACTTCAGTGCGGCAACAACAAAAACAAACTGGGAAAAATGAAGCAAAATCACAGAAAGAGAAAAAGCGTGAATGTTGATGTTGTTAGCTAATAATAACACAATAAAAAATATACCAATATCAACTTAACTTAATTGAACCTTTTCTTAAATGAAGAAAATATCTAAAAATATCTCCCCACAGGTCTGGATTTTCAGCATAAAAGGTTCTTCCGCGCCTCTCTAGAAGTCACGTAAGCTTGTAGTGACAAGGTAAGACAAAGGCAGTCCTTCAGCAGGTATTAGAAGAAGTCATTGTCCTGCAGAGGCGGAGCTGGAAAGAAAAAGCAGATAAAAGGTGCATTGAGCTGCAGAACAAGAAGAGATCAGACACAGCAGAGGTGCTGGGCTCCATTGTTCTCCTAATACAAGCAATTTTCTCCCCCGCTCTCCTTTTTCTTCTTTTCTTTGTGCTTTCTGATGACAAGCTGTAGAGCCGGGTCCTAACATGATCCTTTTTTTTTTAAATTCCAGACCTTCAACACGTCACGGCCCCAGCATGAGCTCATAACCCGACATCACTCCTCTTGCTGGAAGAAAGCTTCCAAGCATCTCACCACAGCTGCATGACGGCACACACGAGCAGTGATAAGTCACGCCTTGCTTTTTACCACCACTTGAAACGTTGCGCCACCACGCCGTTGCATTGCCCGCAGTGAAACATACGCACTCGCATCTACCGGCTCTCATTTTGTTGCTTTTGACATCTTCATCTCACTGCATGCGGGATTGTACGAAGCTGAGCGCAGAAGCTAACGCTATCGTAGCAACGCAAACACGGTGCCGCCATCTTGCACTGATGTCACATGGTTACATCGTACACGTATGCTGTACTGTCGTTCCTCGCTACAATCGCGGTTTTTCAGAAATGAATGAATGAATAAATGATGGCTGTCAATACATACAGTGGCTACAAATGATGTGTAGTATTGTGGTCACTAGGTGGCAGTAATGACACAAAACATTGAGACGTTAGCTTACACGACATTACCTTAAGACTGCATGAGGTCATCCATGGCATGTCCCACATCCTAGACTGAAAATAAGTCCTCCTCCCATTCGCTGTGGAAGTGGTACATTTTTGGCTTCTGACGTTTAGAAGAAATAAATTGTTGTTAGCTTGTGAGCCCCTGCAGCATAAGAGTTGCAATGTGATGTGAACCAGGAATAATAGGAGTGTAAAGGTGACTATAGGGGTGTTATTTCATGTCTGCAGGGCTCTAATCATGTTAAAAAAACGTATTTATAAAATCATAAATAGGTTTTGTATGCCCTGACTACAAAAATAAACATGGGGCTCAGAAGGTAGCAGTTCGTCCAGAAATCGGAACGTTGGCGGTTCGATCCTCGATCCCTCCAACCAGTCACTGTCGATGTGTCCCTGGGCACTTCACACTTCATTCCCCCTTGCCTCCAGTGCTGCCCACACTGGCGTATGAATGTGAATGAAGTTTGGTGGTCCTCAGACAGGCTGTAGGCGCCAATTGGCAGCCATGTTTCCATCAGACAACCCCAGGGCAGCTGTGTCTACAGATGTAATGAATAATGGGTTCACTTCATGGGGAAATGCTTTGGGTGCCTTGAAAAGCGCTATAAAATCGAATCCATGACTATTATTGTATTGCATTGTCTCATTGTGTTGTTAATACACTGCATTTGGACCAGTTTCCGTCAAATTAAAACCCTCTTGGAACCAAAAAACCTATTTGACCACTAAACTGAAGGTAGTTTCATTAAATTGCTCATGATACCAAAAAAAGTTTTTAAAAAAACAATAAGAAAATGCAAGTACTCACTTAATAAAACATTTTGTCATCCTGGAGTCGTAGAAATGTGTGAAATGAAGTGGTGATTTTCACATGCCCCCCAGTGAGTCATCTGAACCGATGCCATCTTGGCTGTGACGTCACGACTAGACCACGTTCCAGGAAGCAGATAGAAACAACTCACAACAAAGCCAAGAAAGGGACATGTTCACAACAACAAGACAATAACAACATTCACTGATATTGTGTTGTGAAATCTATGACATAACACACAAAAAAATGGCCACAAGTGTGTTTTTTTGACTGGCCCTAACATCTCTACGCACACAGCAAAATGAAAGACCAGTGAGTGGCAACCGCTGCTTATCTAGCCCTGGAATGAAAGCCCGTACTACGTATTATGTCACTCATCCTCCATAGGCCGTGATCCGCCCACGAGTCGCCTGGCTATTGGGTCAGAACAAGCCAGATAGGAATTAGCACTGCATTAGCCGCCATGAGCACTAGGCTAGCTCCTATGGAGAAATGTAGACTGACTTATTGCCACCTTGCCACGCTTTTTCATGTTCCGATGTCTTGTAGGTTTTTGACTTTTTATTTCCCCCCGTGGGTCGGTATGGAAACATTGCATTGTAGTGAAGGGCAAGTTGTGATTGGGACTGTCTGGTTTACATGTCACCTTGCTCCTCCTCCTCAAGTCCCAGAAGAAGGGATGAAAATTGCAAAATATGTTCAATAAAATGTCAACATTGAAGCACAGCAAATATGCCTTTAATGTTAATAAGATAACAAGATGACGTGTTTTGGTGTCATGAGCATAAGAGTATTGTCAGGTTCCTTTTCTGGCGACAAAGGAAGCCAAAAAGCAAATACGTAGTTGACCAGCATCACGGTCTCTCACTGAGTTGACTCACCAGAAAACATTGTCCCTTGCACTCCCACGGAGGACTGCACGGCACACCCCCAACTCCGACGTAGAACTTTGAAAGTCCAGAGACGGCATAGTGACAATACAGAGGCATAACCCAGTTGGAACCACAGCAGAATGATCAAAGAGACACGTGCAGCACCGGAGCTGCAGGTTGCAGACCCCTGAGCTAGCTAAACAAAATGGCAAGCAGAACCGGCCGTCAGCTACGTTAGGTTGCCCGTCGATGATGTTCACACAAAACACCTTTGTAGAGTTTTACAATGAAACATCTCAAGTTTGTTCATCCTGAGAAGAGTTCAGTCGGACACACTTTTCTATATTTTCATTCTTTAGTGAAGCAGTTGTCTGGAAGATGTCACAGAGCTCAGTGCTGGGGCTTCAGTCAATCCAGAGTAAGGAGGAAGAAGCCTCCACACTAGGAAGTAACTGCTCTATTATCTTTGATATTGTTGGGTCTCACCCTGGCAAGGGTGGGACTGCTCCCCTACATGGATCAGTGGTGTGTGGCTGTGTGTCTGCTTCTAACTGCTTCCTGCTCGTGTCAGTCTAGGGGAGTGGTTCTCAATTATTATTTATCATGCCCCCCCCCCCCCCCCCCTTTCTTGTCTCCTTGAAACTGAAACCAATGCAACAAAACGGAGAACTGTGAAGCTTACAAGCTTATTCAAGAGTCAAATTGCATGTTGAGTACAATAAATTTGTACATGTTGGCAGGTCTGCAGTGACCTGAACAATGAAAGTACTCTCTGCTTCTCATGCACCCCTGACAGTTCACCGCAGTTATCAGTTGACAGTTGACAGTTATGTTTTTGCCGGCGTTTGTTTGTTTGTGCTCAAAATAACTTGAAAGGTTCTGAATGGATTTGGATGAAATTTTCAGGAATTGTCGGAAATGGGATATGGGTTAGAGTTAGGGTTAGCTTAGTTGGATTAGTTGGGTTAGTTAGATATGATTACATTTTGGGGGTGATCCGGATCACCGTCTGGATCCAGGAATTTTTGAAAGGATTCTTGAACATTGCGAGATAGGACCATTTTTGGCATTTGAGCATACACCTCCACAAAAATTGCCAGAGCACTTGGGGGGGAAATAATACAGGACAAGTTTCCAACAGGTTGTACAAAATACCAAAGACTGATCCAGATAAAGGAGTAATTCCGGATACTATGATCCAGAATATGAACAAAAAGGGGACCTTTTGAAGCTATAACGATGCAACACACACCATTTTATTTCACCAAGACACTGTAGGATCTGTATTTGTTGGATCTTCAAAAGCTATGGAGATAGATCCAGAAAAAAAAAACGAAAATGCCATTTTGTGAATAACTACTGAGATAATATTGATATCATGATGAATCCCATTGCTAATGCTATGTTTTCATGGTCAAGGAACCCAAACAGGCCGCACGGTGGTCTAGTGGTTAGCACTTTGGCCAACACAGGAACAGCCTGGAGATCGGGAAGACCTTGGTTCAATTCTCCCCTGGGCCTTTCTGTGTGGAGTTTGCATGTTCTCCCCGTGTGTGCGTGGGTTTTCTCCGGGCACTCCGGCTTCCTCCCACATTCCAAAAACATGCATGTTAGCTTCATTGGAGACTCTACATTGTCCATAGGTATGAATGTGAGTGTGAATGGTTGTTTGTCTATATGTGCCCTGCGATTGGCTGGCAACCAGTCCAGGGTGTACCCCACCTGTCGCCCGAAGTCAGCTGGGATAGGCTCCAGCATGCCCCCGCGACCCTAATGAGGATGAAGCGGTATAAAAAATGGATGGATGGAATCTAAACATGTACATGTAGGACTAATATTTATGCTATAAATGACAATGTGGGGGGGCGCGTGACAGAAATCTTGCTTTTCTGGTTTGGTATGATTTTATTAGGTGTGCAACTTCCTGTCTGCACTTTTGGATCTATTGGCTTAGGTTTTGTTTCATGTCGACATGAAATGGTTATAATGTGTCCAAACATGAGAAGAAGCTCTGAAGGTGTCATGTTATTCTTAGTGGCGCTAGAATAAGAAGGTGTTGCATGAGCCACGTGTGACTGGAAGATAAATGACTCTGCCAAGATGCCAGATGAGCTGAAAATGAGCCGCTTTGCTTTGCAACATCCTAGCTGCTCTCTCGTGGCTTTAAATGATCTCCCAGAGAAGCAAAGCACACAAATATCCAATTGCTTTGTGTGCGGTGCAGTTGGGCAGGCTGTAATCATAATAATAAATACAATAATAACAATAAGAATAAATCCACCTTCTTGGCTCCTTCAATTTGTTTAGCACAATTAGGAGGAAAGAGGGTTTTCATGTTTGTTATCTGTGCTATTACTACAGTATTTGTTTTAGGAGAGTTTAAGATGAACAGTGGGGCTGATTTTCTGCTGTAATTAGACCTAACAACTTCTGAGTGCTTCAGTGTCACATTTAGCTTCCAATGCCTTATTGGCATTGACATAATAAACATAAAGTATCATTTTCTTACAGTCAGCAGTGCAAATGCATTGCAAACCTCCAAAATAAGACTCCGATCTTAATACTGTATAGTCACCTCATACAAATGTAAAAAGCATGACAGGGATTTCTTCCTGTGTAGATAAAAGCTGGAAGCTGATTGGACGGCAGGCAGCTCCCCAGTGGAGGTGCCCCCAGCTAGAATTATACGCCTCCTCTCTCTGCAGATTATCCGTGGGGAGACGAGAACTTTTGGCCTCCTGAAGCAGGCTCGGCATTCCGACACCTGCAGCTCCTTCTGGGCAACACTTGGCACCTCCGCTTCTTCTCCTGCGTCAGGAGTTTAGCCACGCTCCAAAATCCGACCTTGAATCAGGAAGCAACGTGTGCTCACTAGATGCTTTATTCATGTAACCTAACCCAAATCTCCAAATGACCTTTGAACCCAGATCATTCGAACATCACTCTCATTTGGAGAGAATGCTTGGGGATTGCGAGCGCTAGAGTGCAGGAAGTTCATTGAAATGAAATGATGATTTTGTGTATAAATTATATATTTATGGCCCACTCATCTTTGCAGAATTGTTGTCATTCAGCCATATTGGAGGCTTTTCCTTTTGAAGGTCATGCCACAGCATCTCAATAGGATTCAGGTCAGGACTTGGACTAGACTACTCCAAGGTCTTCAGCCATTCAGAGGTGAACTTGCTGGTGTGTTTTGGATCATTGGGCCTCATTCACGAAACGTTCTTACGCACAAATGTGTTCTTAAAGCCTTCTTACGAAGATTTTTGGCATTCACGAAACGTGTCCTAACTCAGTTCTTAGATCTAAGAACAAATTCTACGAACGCTCAGGAGGACTCTTACGCACAAGCAAAGCTTGCACTTTCAATGTGCAATCGCCCTCATGATGGATTTTGCAACCTGATCCCAAAAAATGTAGTGCAAATAAAATATTCGAAAAAATGATTTATCTTCAAAACAACTAAAATATACTCCATGGATAAATATATATTCAAATCCCAATTCATCAAAAAAAAAAAGTACCAGTCTGGACATGTGCTGCACAGAGAGAGAATGTAAAGGGACCATTAGATTTATTTGCTGAAAGCCACGAATATTTGATGTCCCGCTTCAGGCTTCAGGCTTCCCTTTCTGTTCTTGCAGGTGTGCAGGATCATCAGAATAACATCGCAATGAAATGTGGTGTCTCTATTGCGCACGTAGCACCCCCAGATAACGACATGCGCCCCCAGCCACGTCTTGAGCCAGAGCACGGGGCTGCTGTATTAATTAGGCAGCGTCTAATCAAATGTAACCACAGAAAAAATTAATTGTCACACACAAACTATGTATTTTGACTTTATTTTTCCATCATGATTGTGTAAATATTTTCTAGATTTTCTGAAATGGTTTGGTTTCTGATTGATGGCCCACCTCCCGTTTCCTCCAGATCCCTCCGGTGCAGTCTAATCTTTTTTTTGAGTCTATTTTAAGTCAAAACACTTCTTTTTAACCTCTGCGGTGATGCGTTTCTCCATGGAATGGCATTTATGTTTCCTGCAATGGTGCTCCATGCCGACTCTTTTTGGATGGCCTGATGACCGGTGGATACACGTGAAAATAAGGTGGTCTTGTGTTCGGTCACTCCTTTTAAAAGCACCTCTATTTCAGTAGAATTGAAGTTTTTCTTCTGTTTGTTGTCCAGCTGCTTCTCAGTCTTGCCCTTGCGCGTTGCCATCTCCGCCTCCAGCTGCCTGTTGCGCACGGCACATTTTTTACCTTATATAGGAAATAATAGGCGGTGACCTATGCAAATTAGGCCTTACATGCACGGGCATCGCAGTTGGCATTCATCAACCTAAGAACACCGGTGCGAACGATTATCCCTACTTAAGAACGTGTCGTGAATGTGGCGCAGTTTCCAACCCACGCGTTCTTAAGTACACTTCTTAAGAAGACTTTTAAGAAGATGTTCGATTTTACTGTTGCTATGATGTTCTTTTTCCGAAAGTTACGCCAAATGTAATGGGACACACACCTTCCAAAAAGTTCAACTTTTGTCTCATCGTATTTCCCTAGATGTTGTTTTTGTTCAGCAGTGGTTTTGGTCTTGGAACTCTGCCTTGCAGGCTGTTTTTGCCCAGTGTCTTTCTTATGGTGGAGTCATGAACACTGACCTTAACTGAGGCAAGTGAGGCCTGCAGTTCTTTGGATGTTGTTGTGGGGTCTTTTGTGACCTCTCGGATGAGTCGTGACTGCGCTCTTGGGGTCATTTTGGTTGGCCGGCCACTCCTGGGAAGGTTCACCACTGTTCCATGTTTTGTCCATTTATGGATAATGGCTCTCACTGTGGTTGGCTGGAGTCCCAAAGCTTTAGAAATGGCTTTATAACCTTTTCCACACTGATAGATCTTAATTAATCTCAGTTAAGTTCATGAATATTGTCATTCATCAGGTCATTGTACTCTCAGGGCATTGAATGGATCGGAACTAGACTGTTCGGGCTTACAAGACGTTGGCCTCTCATCTGATATCAGACAGCGCCAGTCTGATGTAGACGTCTTATGTTCAGGGTGGTCTTATAGTCGGGTCGATATGGTAACACTCATCAAGAAATATTATTGATGTTGTTGGGACCAGCCTTTTACAGGGTGAAAGTCCTCCCAGATTTTTTTTTATTCTAACAGCTGTGAAATGAGTCTGGGAGTCTCAAGGACAGTTTACAACTGATTTCAAACAGAAGTAGATACAAGCACTTGCAATGCCAGCGCTGCAAACAAAGGTTTGGAAAAGTCCAATCAATCTCCAAGGAGGAATTCTGTTCCGCTTTCATTTCTAATTTCTGTCAGGGAGGTGCTACAACGGCTTTGTAGTTGTTCTGGGTATTACTTTGAAACTACTTCCAGTCAGTCTCCTTTTGGGCGTGTTACATCTCTGTGGTAGATCATTTGAGTGAAACAGCATGGAACATATTCCATTCCTAATAATATTATCTCTATGTATTTTTTTTACTTTTAATTTTGATTCTCAAGAGCAAAAATGAACTTTGACACTGAAGTCAACATCTGCTAGCGGAGATGCTAAATGCTAACTGGCGGAGCTTGAAAGGGGAATGTCAATGACGTAAGGTCACTGATTTGACAGACGAGAGTGGAGTTCCAAGCGAGGTTTTTTTACTTCCTCGGTTGAGGCCTGGCGTCGTGCTGCTTGAAAGACGACAGCCAGAAGATCCTCTGCTATTATTCTGTCAGCTGGAGGCGTTTCCGTCGTGTTCACTGCAGGAAAAAGGCAGAAGAAGACACAGAAAAAGATCAGTGAACAGAGTTGTCTTTTTTCCCAAAGGAAGGAGTTTTCCAAAGGTCACGGTGCTGCTTTACATCACTCAGCTGCCTTGTTCCATCACGTCACCATATGTTGGTGAAAATGTCTTTGTCATAATGTCGTCTGCCTCTTTTGCAATCAATACATTTAATTACGGTGTGTGTGTGTGTTATTGTCGCCAATGACCGCCCCCCGTTTATGAGTAATTGTGGAGAAAATGCTGTCAAACTGTGACACTACCAGCCCAGCGTTTCCGGCATACAATCATTATTATTTATTTTTATTGTCTTGCCACAAAAACATTGAATTGTGCATTAATTCCACTTTGTGACTCCCATGACGGGAAATAATCGACTTTCAATCTCAGAACCGCTTATTGTCATCATTAATGCTTTGAAATGACTGGACGTTTCAGCCCCCCCACTGATCATTCACTGACTGTAAGCGCAGTACAGTGGAATTTCTGTTTTACATGCAGAAATAATTCCAAATGAGGAATGAATGGCAGTTATTGTCGATGCAGACTGGCCCTACATCCTTGAGTTCAATAGTGTTTCTCACCTTCTGCAACAAATTGCTGCCACTGCCAACTTTTTTGGCCCCATGGCGGGTGATTTAGCAGTCACACTCAATAAAAAAATGCACGGTTAGTGAGTCAGGAAAACGTGGGGTCCATTAGTGGGTCACTCCATTGCGGGATGAGAAACTGCTAAAGTCTATTTATTCACGTGTACTGTACAGATTTGAAAGAATGTTGGCAATGATATTGTTTAGTAGCTCTAGTGAGATTAAAACATGACAAGACTCATTCAGAAAAAAATGTCTTGGGGCGATAATATAGTCATGAATTAATCACACAATCAAAAAAAATGAGCTGGACAATCAATATAGAGTATATACGTGCTCACGTGTCAGGCAGGAAGAGGTTCACTCTGTGCATTGCTTTCAGCACCTTGGCACGTTTGTTGTATGAATGGAGTGAGGCCTCCTCTTAGTTGTACAGTCTCTTTGTCTCGGTGGGTGGAGGCGGGGCTGCTAGCATGCACACACAGAGTGCAGAAAAACATCATAGAAATTAAATGAGTAGATTGCAGTACATTGTCACATATTTTTTAATTGAACTTTTCCGAAGAGTAAAGTTCACATCTTGTCTGACTGCGTTCTCGTAGACCAATCACGTTTCTCGTGACACCCCATGAATTTGTGGGACAGTAAGCATTTCAAAACACACCTGCATTGTTTTGAGAATCGGTTGAATATATAATAGTATATTTTATATTTTTGCTTTGAACTTTTCTTTAGCTGAGTGTTAAAATCTCTTCTCGTTCTCGTGAACCCAATCTCGTGCATCGTCTCGTGAGTTGGGTGTCTCGTGACACCCCCCCTTAGCACGTATCCATCAGCTACGTTGCATGCCCTTTTTCCATCAAGCAATTTGCAATTTTCTTCCCTCTCATGGAGCAAACAAGTGAGGGGTTGCTAGCTTTTGATCAGGTAAACACATATTACTGTTCCAGCATCATTGGGCAGCTTTATGTGTAGAATTACACCAGTTAAAGCATAGCAATACCAAACCAATCTGGACCCAACAGGACCGCTTCCGTTTTAGTGTCATTCATTGGATTTTTAAAAAAATGGAGTTATCTGTCAAGGAGGCCGTGTCAGTTTTTCTTTCGGAGAAAATTGAATGTCAAAGCAGAGATGACTTATTGGCGGCTTTATCAATACGTAAACATCAGCACATTGACTTCTTTCCCCCACCGACACTTTTGCACACAGAAAATAAACACATTAGAGACCTACAAAGGTCACATGGTTAAGACTTCACAGAGTCACATGACTGTTGTGTGCAACACAGGTGCACAACATGACTGTTGCATGCGACACTGGTGCACAACACAACAGGACTATTGTGTGCAGCAGTCATGTGTGTTGCACACATGACTTGGTGCTCCAAGGGCCTTGAAATGTCTCCCTCTGCTTCTCAGCTGAGGAGCAAACTGCTGCTGCAGCACAAGAAGAAGTGGTGGCATGATTGTAGAGAAGAACACATCTAACATGTGTGACCTTCACACCAACAGCCGAGTAACAAGATTTGAAAGCGCATGCAGAGCTAGATAAAGCTGCTGAAAGGCAGCTCCTGCCATCTTGTGGAGTTGATAAAAACTTGAACAGGAGGTTGCCTCCAAGTGTTCCTGCCAGTGTTGTTTCACCAGGAGCTAATGAGAGAACCCGGTGGTTATATACTTTTGTAGACCAATCAGAGGAGACTTTGGGGTGAATTGAATGGAGGGGTTCATTGGAGCATTTGGTGATCATGTGACTGAAAGCACCGTGTGATGTTCTGGTGCACTTTCACTGGTGTTTGGGTAAAAGTACATCAAACTGCAGCGCTGATTCAGTTCCACTTCTGCAGCACATCCAATCAAGACATTGTTCCACCTTCACAGAGGTTCTGAGTCCAGCGACCCCAGTCCGTAATGAGCTGCTGAACAGGAGGCAGCGAGATAGAAGATGAGATGGAGTCGAATAGGCTAAATTGCGTCAGTGGTAACAAACGCAGAAATCAATTCTGGTCCAAAAAGAGAGAGGCTGATTTCTGCCGGAACAAAGGCAGAAGTGACAAGGAAGAGATAGAAAGATGATGCAACAAACGTCACCTAGGCAATGCCTGGGATCTTCTGTACACCAGCACCAACATTCCACACTCATACATGAAGTCAAGTAAAACGCTTTCATGTCAGAAAAGGAGCACGTCTGCAGAGGCAGGTACCACCATGATGAACTCAAAGAGTCAGCAAAAGGTTGGGAAAAAACTAACAGCACAAGCTGGGGTGACGCCACACACAAATACAAAATGACAAAGAACAGTCGTGATCAGAATCAAACCTCAAGTCCGAGTCCCTGGTTCTTGCTCAGAAAAAGGCGGCGTGCCATCTCCGGTTCAGGGGTGAGATCCTTCCTGAGTGAGGGAAGGATGGACGAAGTAGCTGGGGAGACCCGTCTAGGCTTCCCTGCTTTGGCAACCCGACCTCGGATAAGCGGAAGAAGATGGATGGATGGGCGGACAAAGAACGGCAAAAACACAAAGTCCAAAATGTAGCAAGACTTAAGGTCATGGTCAGTTTTTGGCATCTGAGTGCAGCAAACTGCAGGCTAATAAAGGCCTGATGCAAGGTGTGCAGCAGGTGGCTCCCCCCCAGGAACGCCTAAAAGATGCTGCAACCGAGGAAGAGAGCGCCAGCGAAACCAGCACATGACAAATTCTTTCATATCATTTCCGGCATGAGCACTCCTGTTCCTCATCCTCTTAGCGTCTTCATCCTCCTCAGGCAAAAAGCACATTGCTGCCATCCTCCTCATTAACCTCCCTGCCCCCCTGCAGCTCCTATCAGGCTCAGCAAAGCGCACCATGGCCGTGATGCTCGCTCGGAGGAGGAATCCATCCTTGTCATCGCCACAATCGCAACTGAAGAGAAACAGCAGACAAAATGGGGGCCTGGCTTTGGCGTGGATAAAAGAATACAAGCAGAGAGAAAGAGATCAATGTGCATTCTTACCAATGAAATTGTGCTAAAGTGAAGCTCAATAACCTCATCATGGCTTCAAGTCCACAACGAAAAGCACTCCTGCTCATAATAAAGCACACAAGATTTGCCCCCAGACAGAAAAGTTCTGCTTTTACGGCTCGTTTGCGTCCAGATCGATGGTGTACGTGAATGATAAATTGCACGAGCGACGCTATCGATGTACTATCATTAAGACTTTTTTAATTAGTGGCAGGGGGGCGTGAGCGTAGCCAGCAGCAGAGTCCAGACTGGCAAGACGGGATCAGAGGAAGCTAACGGAGTCAGCGGTGTGGGACGCCTGCTGAGTAACGAGCGTACACGTGTCGTCTTACGCCTCGCACTGATGGAATATGCGGCACACAACATGGGGGGGTAGCGGGCGGCACAGATGATTAAAATACGCAGACGTTTCCATCTTCCAAGGCTGCACTTTGCTCTGTGCGTCTTCATTCATGCTCAGCACCACCCTTGTCTGGCTGCACGTTTCCTAGCAGCAATTAGCAGCCTGACTAAGACGGAGCGCCACAATTACACTTCACCACTCAAGATGGAACATTTGTCTTTGGGATCACTTTTATGTACCCCAAAATGAAAGATGGCCTGCAAGGAAGGACATCAAACCACAAATTCATCCTTGTTGAGATCAGGCGCGGGTCGGTCAGCGCTTTCCAGGTCTACCACCACATGGAACAGTCACGCTGTCAAAAACGCTAAACTTGTGCGTCACGGCATCTAGTCCTGTCATGATAACACACTTTGCTGGTCGATAATTGTGCTGCAAATTATCGTCGCTAATAGATATTATTGCTGACATTTTTTTAGACCATTTTTTCATTATTGTCATGTGAGGTGCAATTCATATGTGAACCACTAGACCAGGGGTCACCAACGTGGTGCCCGCGGGAACCAGGTAGCCCCCACGACCACATGAGGTGCCCGCAAGCCTGCTTTTCATTCAGGTTTTCAGTTAATAATGAAAGAACAGTAGAAAGAACATGTGAGTTGTGGACACCAGCATTTTGTTCATGTTCTGGTAATACAAGCATATTCGCTTTGTTTGGGTTTAAAATAAGCTCTGAAAATAAACGTTACAAAAATGAGTAGCTCTCACAAGGAAAAACATTGGTGACCCCTGGACTAGATGGTACTCGAGCATAGTTCACCTGTGTGAGCCACATTAGCTTGACACAGAAGTTGCCTGTACGTACGTTGTTTCAAATGGATGCCAAGTAACGTATTGAATGGTTGCATTTCTTTGCAATGTAGCCAGAGATGCTGTCTGTGAGCGTGCACCATTTTGCACTGTTTTCTTTCTATTTGCTGACCAAACAACTCACTAAGCTTCGACTGTCGGGACGAAGGCTCTGCTGTGCGAGGCACCTTCATCGGTGGTTTGCGTGGACGAAAACAGGGGTGTCCAAAGTGCCGCCCCAGGGGCCATTTGCAGCCCGCATATGTGTTTTTCTTTTATGGCCCTCAGGACATTCTAAAAATACAATTAAAGAGGAAAACTAAAACACAAACTACAGCAAAAATGGAAGGAAAGAGAAGTCATTTTACAAGACTAATTAGGAGAATTAAGTTATACTAAAATTAGTCCTCCTTCAAGAAAAAAATCTATCATTTGACAACAATAAAACCAAAATATAATAAATAACAATATCATGATAATATAATAATAATATAAAATAAAACATAATAAAATATAAAATATAATGGAATATATATTAAAATATAAAATATAAAAAATGCTATATTTTAGAAGCCTAAAGTAGAAATATGATATATATATATTTTTGCAGTCGAAATATCATGAAAAACAAACAAAAACAGACAAAAAAAATATAGATGCAACTTTTGGAAAAAGCTATAGTACGAAAATGAAATGAAACCATTTAGCGGTAGAGTCCTCACAAGAATATACTGGAGATGACATATTCGTAAAGGAGATCAAATTCAAAAAAGGTTCTCCTCATTCCATATGGAAGTGGTAAGTTTTCTATGCTAGTGGCGGCCGTCTGTTATGTCCCTGCGGTGGCTCTAATAATGATAAAAAACGGTTTTCTTTGCTTTAACTGCCAAAATATTCTGTTTGTTAATATTGAATCCTACTTTGCGGAAATTCACTTATCACAGTTGGGCCTGCAACCAGTTAACTGCAATAAACAAGGGACGACAGTACATACAAACGCTAGATTACTAGATGGACCATTTTTCACCTGAAAGACACAAATCCATAAATGGATTGATTCATTTGTTGCAGAAACAATCAGGCACAGACGCAGACGCCTCAGTACAAGAAATAATCATCGGCAGCATTGGCAGTAACCATGACAACAATCGTTTGCTCCCCAAAGGAAGAGCATGCTAACTTAGTGAGGTTTTCCAGCGCTACGCTTTATCAATCCATCTATAATTCCCTTCCGGAACCCTCATCCTCCTCGCCTCCGTGTTTCTACGAGACGACGAGCTCACCCAGCCACAATTTCCTCTCTAGCCTCTTGCTCCACCTTATCCGTAGTGTCCCATCTCGCCAAGTCCGCCATGTTGCTCTGCTTCCTTGCTCCACTTGGGATAATGGAATTCAGTCACTGTCAGTGGGGGTTCTCAGAGGCACCTCGTTTCCGCACTGCAGCCTTGGACAGTTGGGGCTGTTGTCCGTCACTTCTTGCCATTTGCTTTGTCAAAGGTTGGGGAAGGTGCCAAAACGCATCATTTTTATGGCACCGCCCACAAAGAAACATGCACCAATCGCTGCCAATGAAGATTCCCTAAGACCAATGTGACCGGGCGGAAGACAAAGCAGGTTTTCTGGAACAATAAAGAACCACATCAAGAAGAAAGATGTCCTCCATTGTCCTGCTCTTCTTTGTTGAATTTGTTGGCGCCTCACATGGCGTCTCCGTGCAATGCCATTAAACGCAAAGCTTTAAACTGCATCGTGATCAAGGTGAGTACTCGGGGTGAAACGATTCCTTTTAATAATGTATCAACATTCACGGTTGCCGATACAATTCAAGGACGATATCGGTTCTTGTAGAACGATATGATCCTGATATGTCGTGCTGAATGGCAACTGGGCTGGACGCAGATGGATGCAGTTGGATCACTGGAATATCAATTGATGTCTGGGTGACTCATTACACCCCTAGTGCACACACGTCCTCGCGTGATCCTTCTCAACTGCCATCTGCAACTTTTAGGATGGTGTTCCCATTGGCCACGTTTGCCCAAAGTGTCCCGTTTCGCCAGACGGAGTCAGCAAGGTGTCCTTGCGTGTTTGTCCTGGCAGACGAGGTGCCAACAGCAGACATTAGAGCCGAGGTCTGCTTTCTACTTTATTAATTGGGTGTGAAATGACGATCATTTCAGCCCAGGCGCTCAAGGTGTCTCGGGGACGGAGCGCCTGATGGCTGCTCAGGCTGAGACACTGATAGCCTCGCCGCACATTTAAGTGCAAATGCAGGCGTCGTATGCCGTTCAAAGTACAAGCGGCGTTCTCGGATGAAATGATGGATGTTGGCGCATAAGGAGAGCGATGAGATGAATAATCATGTGACTTGCTTTAATCAGCTTCTACAGCATCACGGGTGAAATGAAGAACCGATTGTTTAAAGGTCAGAGATCTAAGACCAGGACTTCAGTTTGTGGAATCTTCTTCATCGGGCCACAGTAGAAGTTTGTGTGTTGCTGTCATGATAAATATGATGGATACAGATATGCGTGCTACTACACTACAGACTGATGTTCCATGAAAATGTGCTTTCATCTTGTTTGTGTCTGTGTGGGAGGGTTTGGGGCCGTCTCTCAGGACCCTTCATAGCATATTGTCATACAGTATATCCACAACACTTTATTAACCCGTCATTATTGTTCCAGCTCATGGCTGTCGGGGACGCAAGCAAAACACTGAGATGATTGTACGTTTTTTTGCTCCTTCTTAAAAATCAATGACAGTTTTGATAAACAAAGCAGACTAAATAATAACACACCAGAAAAGCAGAACAAGATGAGCATTCTATTAGCGTACTACTGCAGTATATACTGTAGGTGCAAAGAAGAATACTTAGGAAGGATGAGGCTTTGGGAATCAGAATGTGCCAAGCAAGTCATTGTGAGGACTTCTAGTGTACGACGCTGCTGATGAAAATCCCAACTATCCCTTCAAGTAGTAGTAGTGGTAGCAGTCCAAGGCTGGTACAATGACCAAGGTGCCAAAGAACCAGGAGTTTTGGCATGGTAGCCACATTGTGTACCCCCCCCCCCCCCCCCCCCGTCAGCTGTACCAAAGGTCTCTTCAACTGGGCATTCTATGGATGGACTAACAGCATCCCACTTCTGACACCATGTCTCGTGGAACTCTGAGGAGTGGAAACACCTGTTATGTGTCCAATCACAGGTGCGTCTTCAGCTGGCAGTGATTGGTGATTTTCTGCTGAGTGTGAACAAGACTTAATAACTGGAAGAATGAGTGAGGCATGTTGTGATGAGCACAATAACACTTTCCCAAGGTCACTTGTGTATCCAGCCATGAGTCATGTGACCTAAAGTCACAATCTTACACGAGTAACCGCCGGTGCTCTCATGCGTCTTTACTGTCGGCTTCCATCTCCGTAAAAGCCTCAACACTTCCTACGTTTTAGCTTGCGTACTACACCCAGTTACTCAGCCATTAGCGCCAGCATCTCGTGCAGGAAGCGACTTTTTAAAATACGACAAGGCTCTTCTGCTTTGTTGCGAAGGAGATTAGTCACCTCCCTCCTGGGACGGCTGCGCTCCTCCAGTTGACTCCAAAGTGTCCCCAACAGGGACATCTGCAGCCTTCACATACTTTTCCTTCAGACACGTCATCTTGGACAGTATGCGCTTTTGTTTGAAAGTGTCTGAGCACAGAAAGCCTTTGTGCCGTGCTCTGCAAGCGTGCCGTGCTCTGCAAGCGTCGTGACACGGGCAAGTCTTCTGTTTGACGTGTCATTCTTTGCTGAAATGAAGAAATCTCCCACCCCCCTGCCAGGGCTCCTGCAGGCCCGCTGCCACGGAAGCGCTGCAGTCGACAGTGACTCCCAGCAATTGTCTTTGTTCATTTTTCTCAGGCGAAATGCAAATGTACGCCGCACGCTTTGTCAGGTGTTTCCACGTTTGATCCAGGAACTTCATGAGGACGCGGTGCTCCCAAACAAAGACAATTTTATTTAGAACATTCCTCACATTTTCTATTTGTACACATGCAGTGTTTCTGGGGCGCAACCGAAACATTGTTCCCCATCTCTCGGCATTGGGAGCACACAAGGGGCGGCGCCCTGGCCGCACGGTGACCCAGTGGTTAGCATGTTGGCCACACAGTCAGGAGATGTGGAAGATCTGGGTTGGAATCTCCATTGGCATCTCTCTGTGGAGTTGGCATGTTCTCCCTGAGTGTGCGTGTGTTTTCTGCGGGTACTCTGCTTCCTCCCACACTCCCAGAACACGTCGGGTCCGTACGTATGAGTGTGAGTGTCAATGGTTGTTTGTTTATATGTGCCCTTCGCCGAACTCAGTTGGGATAGGCTCCAGCATACCCCCGCGACCCTAATGAGGATAAACGGCACAGAGAATGGATGGCTGGATGGGGCAGTGCCCCACCAGCTCCAGGGGTTGGCGTTTGGGTGCATTGTTGTTTGTATGACACCAATGGAATATGGATGTGTTGTCAGTCTCAATACTGTGACTTCCTGTTCCTGTTAGCTGTGGGCGGGGTTAGGTGTGAACTGGCTCATGTCTTTTAGCAACATCATGTGATGAAAGGCGGAGCGTTTGACTATTTGATTATTTTAACATGAATATTGCAGTGGTGGACTTCTTTTTACACTTGCATGACAGTTAAAAACGTTGATGCTGGAGCTGAATGTTTTTGAACTGTCATTGATTATTTTGGGGAACGTTTCTCAGAGCATTTTGTTTTTGATTCCAAAACTAACCACAACACTCATAATTGTGACTTGAACAAATACCAAAGTGCTCCTGTCACGTAGAGGATCTTTGATACTGTATTGCTTGTGTGGGTGTTTTTATGATCATGAGTGAAACCCAGTTATGTTGTGAAGTTATGTCAGATTCATTGAAATAAAACAAATAACAGAACAACTTTATTGTTGTTTGTAGGTCCTGATGTGCTTGCTTTCATATAATAACCCCCAGAATGCGTTCATCATATGAAAGAGCTTCTTCTGGTTGCACACCTGAGTCCACCTGCACTGAACTGACCTTCTTGCCCACCTCCTCGATCCTGATGCATGTCCCCCCCTCCTCCTGTGGTCTGTTGTCTCTGAGTACTGCAGCGCCACAGTCTTGGCAATAAATCACACAGCATTAACACGCGCACAGGCTCGCATCGCGCACTCCCCTGATTGGCCAACGACAACCTTCTTGACCGGCCTCTGTGATCACAAGCCCCGCCCCCTCCCTGCTGCACCCACGCTGATTGGGGGAGGTGCCCTGTCACTCACGCGGGGGCTCCTTGTGCGCGTTCGGCGTGCAGCGCTGCGGGCTGAGGGGCGACGAGGCGCGCTGCATACCAACACACACACGCGCACACTCACACACACGCACTCACACGCACAGGCGGAGGACGCAGGACCCACAAGAAAACGTTCATGTCAAGTTTGGATGCTTCCTTTTTGTGCAACAATCTCCAGCTCTACCGGACCGAGCGCCAAAGTCGGACTGTGGAATATTTGTTTTTATCTTTGCTGACGTGTGGCAGGCGAGACAAACATCGTGCGGACTCTCTCTGCATCGGAAAAGGCGACAAGTGGACCAGGCTGATGTTCGGCTGCGGTCACGTGTAGAAGAATATCCATTTGGGTGCCACGGGAATAATTACAAGAAGAAGAGATTTGATAAGACAACTCCATCCTCATCGTCATCGTCGTCATCATGAGCTGCCCCCGCTTGTGGACCACCTTGGCCGGCTTGGTGCTGTTCGTGTTGTGCAAAGGTAAGATGAGACGTACTTTGAGGTGAATATTGATGAGTGGGCTGCTCGTGCACCTTTTACCTGTGCGGTCGCTTCGTGCATACAAAGCGATGCTGCGCGCGCACACCCAGGACGCAAAGCGTGCAACGAGAGGTGCATGTTAAGATGTTTACTCGGAGCAAAATAACAGACTGTGGAGGGGGAGGGGGAGTGGGGGTCCTCGGGTGGGCTTTGTACGTGACACGAATGACCCGCCATCCTGCGCGCACGACGCACATCCTCGCTGCGTGCTGGTGCTGGCGGGAAAGGGAGGGTGTGTATGTGCGTGCGTGCGCGAAGTGTAGTTGTGCAGCATGCGGAGTTGTCTCCAAAAGAAGGGTCAAAGGTGACGCATGGTGACAGCAGGGGTCAAAGGTGGACTGGCGGGATGGGAGCTGCGACGTGATTGATTGCAGTGGAGGACATGCGCATGATTCACCCTGAGACGTGCACGCATGCGAGGCGTCCTGATGTGGGATTTCTCATTTTGAAATTGATTGACAGCCGTAGGAAATAGTGCACGTGACCTCAAATAGTGAAGGAGGTCACACTGAGGCCGTGTTGAAATGTGGGCTGATGCCGATATTATTGGACATCCCTACTTAGAAGTTTCTATGTACTGTATTTCTTTTTTTTTTTTTTTTTTTTTTTACTCTGCCAGGGAGAAGTGTGATATACAATTCCCCTGTTATACATAATTTATTTGACTTTGATGCTTGTTATTAAGCAAATTTGGAGCGACCGGACCGGAGCAGGAGGGGACAGAGAAGAACAGAAAAGGAAAAGGGGGGGGATGTGAGGGGGACAAAAAAAAAGAGACAAGAGACAAGGACAACAGCAGCAACAACAACAATTGTGACAACAAGAATAAAACAACAGAAACATACAGAACTACATCAGCAAATAAATGTCTGTGACAACTATAAAGACGAACAAGGACATAAGGACAAAGGACAAAACAATATCAACAACCACAATGACAACGCTGTCAATGACAATCACACATAATAGTAGTAATGAAATGATGAACTATGATAGTGATCACAATGATAATACTGCATTGAAACAGTCACACATAATAGTAGTAATGAAATGATGAACTATGATAGTGATCACAATGATAATACTGCATTGAAACAGTCACACATAATAGTAGTAATGAAATGATGAACTATGATAGTGATCACAATGATAATACTGCATTGAAACAGTCACACATAATAGTAGTAATGAAATGATGAACTATGATAGTGAACAGAATGATAATAACTGTAATGCACATCATTGTAAAAAAAACCTATAGTCATACTGCTGATATCACTGTCGCTGTAATAAAACCAACAACATAATAACACCCTGGTTAACTCAGTGAGTAATGTGGGGAAGTACGTATGTATTTCTGTGTACAGCTTTGTCATATCATGCTTTTGTTCTCTTTTTTGTGATTTAACAAAAATTATTCCTATAATAATAATAATAATAATAATAATAGAATTACCCTCACCTAATGTTCCACCTAATTTTTAGTTTATTTTTTATTTTATGACTAAAATGTTATAATTTTTTCTGATAATATTACCGGATTATTCTTTTAAAACGGCAACTTTATTTCTCATAATATTTTGACTTTATTTTTGTGGTATTACTGCTGAGGTTTCCATTTTTGCTGTTGTTTGTGAAGTGAAGTGATGTTTTTAGGATGTGCCACAGGCCAATAGGAAAAACAGTTCAAATTTTTAGTACACAAGCAAGTTAGCCTTGATGCTGGAATATACGCACCTTAAAAGTGCTTTTAGGGAGGGGGTGTGTGCGCGTGTGTGTCCCCAAGAAGTGCTGTTGTGTACTTTATACACTTCTGGCAACGTTTGCATTCAGCATTGGTGGCTGGCAAACGTGCAGATGTTTCATCCAAACAATAGACTTTTAAAATACTTTTAATGTGAAAACAGACGTTTTATTCCATCTTTGTGGAGTTGGCAGTTATTTGTAAATAATACAGAAGAATGTCCAGCACGCATGCACCACTGATGAATAAAAAGCCTACAATTCATCACAAATTTTTTTTTTGTGTACTCTCACGGAAAGTTGACAGCACCCCAGGCTACATTTTAAGACGTGTAGCGAAGCCTTTTTTTTTTAACACACTAGCTGAGAAGTTCCCGGGGGGCCCAGTCCTGCTTTCCAAGCAAGACGTGAAGCACGAGTTTGCGTGTTGTGGTTGTTGCAGTTCCACTGCAAGCCAGCAGGTGTCAGCATGACGCACCGTTTCTGATTCATAAGCATATCAGTCAGAAAACGTCAACGCTAAAAGAAGCGCTTTTATCCACGTAGACTCTTGTGCAAAGGGACAACATCTCCAGCTGATTTGAGCGGTTTTAGCTGCCCTTCAAAAGTGAAACTGAGCCACCTTGCTTGGTTTTGTGGAATGGAATCCACAAAATTCTCTTCTCCATCCGTCATCGCATCCTCCCCCAGCGCCGTCGGCATGCTGTGGGACGCCCCCCTGCATGTTTATTAGTTTTGCAAGACGTACTCAGCATTGCGCTGTAATTAAGCTCACGCCCCCACCTCTTCATCTACACAAGGAAAAAAAAAAAACTAACAAAAAACCACACACACACTCACACGCACACGCACACACACACACGCACACACACAGCCACAATTAGTCCCACCCCCGTCCTGTGGGAAATCAATCTATAAATAAATTACCCCCACCCTTAATAACAGTAATTGATGTGTCAGTGCAATAAGATGTGAGGTTAACAACCAGCAGTGGGCGGCCCCCCCCAGCCATGGAGCACGAGGGGCCGGCCGGCGGTCACGCTCGGTGGCGGCGAGCAGACGGATGGCGCCGCAGGACGCACGCAAACACAGAAAGCTCGGCGGGAACACAAAGATTGCATCTCAGCTCTCTCCGCTCTTCTGCAATGGGGAGGCGGGACCAATCATGACTGGTGACCCCGCCCCCCACCCCCGCTTTTTTATAACAGCGAGCATGTAGCTTGGAGGGACCGCGTGATCACTGCTTGATCAATAAATGAAGCCGAGTAACGTGCACGCACCTTCGTATTCCATCTTTTAACTCTGCTCATCTTATCCTCATCCATGCGTTCCAAAACGGTCCAAGACCAAAGCCGAACCCAAGCAGCTTTTCCATGAAGTATGTGTTGGTGTTCACCTAATAAACAAAGCATCCATGAAGAATGGATGAAGCTTCTTTTCCAGTTGGGACGCGATGGACAGATTCCTCCCAGGGAATCCTTTCATGGGCTTTATCATTCGTGTGTGTGTGTGTGTGTGTGTGTGTGTGTGTGTGCGTGTGTGTGTGTGTGTGTGTGTGTGTGTGTGTGCTATATTTGGTCACCAAACGCACCAGAGTGATGAATCTTCATTTTCAGTGGATATACTGCAAGACAAGCTGTACTACTCTAAAGCAGGGGCTCTCAACCGCACTCAACTCGTCTTTTGTACAGTAGACGCCCCGACAACGTAAATAATCTGTTCCGAGAACCTTTATGTTACAGGGTTTTTATGTTATACGAAGCGTAAAATACATGTAAATAGCCTAATCCGTTCCAAGATCTTCCCAAACTCACCCCTTTAACACTTCAAAATATTCAAAGTCCACCAAATATGGTGGGAAAATATAAGAAAACATTAGCATAAACATAGTAGAGTAACATTGCAATATAAAATAAGGTAACAAAAACAATCAACTAGTTGCAGCGCGACTACAACCAACCGTCAACACCCACGCCCTCTACAAGAAGGGCCAGAGTCGCCTCCACCTGCTGAGGAGACTGAGGTCCTTTGGTGTGTGCAGGACTCTTTTACGGACCTTTTATGACTCTGTGGTGGCCTCAGCCATCTTCTACGCTGGGGGCTGCTGGAGAGGGGGCAGCACGGACAGGGACAGGAGCAGGATCAATAGACTGATCAGGAGAGCCATCTCTGTCCTGGACGGTCCTCTGGACTCCGTGGAGGAAGTGAGGGAGAGAAGGATGTTGGCTAAGCTGACATCCATCATGGACAACACCTCTCACCCGCTACATTACACTGTGGGTTCCCTTAGCAGCTCCTTCAGCAGCAGACTGTTACACCCACGGTGTAAGAAGGAGAGGTTCCGCAGGTCCTTCATACCGACCGCTGTCAGGCTCTACAACACCTGCACCACCTGAACCATGTTGTAGTCACTATGTATTCGTTACTTGCGTATCTTGCTTGCTGCTGTAACAAGTGAATTTCCCCGCTGTGGGATAAATAAAGTACAAATACAGTACAATACAATACTATGAAGAGGAAGGGAGAAGCCTGTCTCTCACACAAACTCACGTACGTGCTGTATAAGTCAGCCAATGAGATGAGAGCGTAGGCAGTGGCCCGATAATCAGCCAATGAGATGAGAGCGTAGGTGGTGCCCCGAAAATCAGCCAATGAGATGAGAGCGTAGGCGGTGCCCCGATAATCAGCCAATGAGATGAGAGCGTAGGCGGTGCCCCGATAATCAGCCAATGAGATGAGAGCGTAGGCGGTGCCCCGAAAATCAGCCAATGAGAGCGTGATGCGTCAGAAGGTCACCAAGTGTTAGTCTGAACTTGCACCGACTTGAGGCATTAATAAAGTTGATTGAAAAAAAAAAAAAACTTGCACTGACTTGACGCTTTATGTTATATTGAATTTCTTCTGTAATACGAAGCAAAAACTTGACATAAATTCTTTACGTTCAGTGGAATTTATGTAAAAGGAGGTTTACCTTATGCGAGGTACTACTGTATTGGTATTTATTTCTTATTTTTGTATACTTTTATTGAAGTCATTTTTAATTGTTTTATTATAATATACACTTATTTCAGTAAGTTTTTTGAAATTTGTTTAAAAACTTAATTCATTTTATTTGTATTTTATTACTATTTACACTTTCAATTAAGTCATTTTTATTTGTATTTTATTATTTACACTTTTATTTCAGCCATTTTTGTTTGTTTGTTTTTATTTTCTTACTTATTTAAGCCAATTGATTTTATTATTATTTACACTTTTATTTCAGTAAATTTTCTTTTTTATTTATCGTTAAGTTATTTTTATTTTTGTTTTTTTTTGCATTTTTATTGAAGTCTTTTTTATTTTGTTTTTATTTTTTTAGTATTTTTTTTATCCACTTATTATTATTGTTACACTTGTATTCGTCTTTTAAAAATCTTTATAGTTCTTTATTTCATGAATTGCATTTGTGTAAATGTTTTTTCAAGCTGCCTGCATCATCCCACCTCCAAGGTGCGTTTAGAGGACTTCATGAAGGCAATGAGGAA
Source organism: Dunckerocampus dactyliophorus (assembly GCF_027744805.1). NCBI lineage: Eukaryota > Metazoa > Chordata > Actinopteri > Syngnathiformes > Syngnathidae > Dunckerocampus > Dunckerocampus dactyliophorus. The sequence goes on from NC_072825.1 coordinate 291,253, forward strand.
GAACAAGATAACTGAATGCTTGCAAATCACACAAAAATGAAAACTAAACATGAAAAAGAATTTGAACAGAATTTTGTGCTTGTGTTCTGCGACGTGAACGGTCTTGTTTGGGCTGTAAAGCGGCTGGTAGAATTCCATGCACGACGTGAGTTAGGGATCTTCCCCGTTCTCTCTTGCCACATCCAACATGGCGGTGACGTGAGCATCTCACAGAGCATCTCACAAAACGCAATTAGCATCTCACAAAACGCAATTCCGACATCGCCAGGAAAGCACGAGACCTGAGGAAGCAAGGAAAGATTCAAAACACTTGGAGCACTAACGGGAAAATCTACATCAAACTAAACGGAAGTCCAGGAGTCGCAAGAGTGCTTGTTGTCCAAGATATCAGTGATCTGGATGCATATTAAACATTATATTACTATGATAATAAGCATAATGGAGGAAACACCCTACAAGACAGAGAAGGACTACATTCCACAGACATAATTAATAAAAGGAACTCTTGTATACAAACCCAGCGTCACTAGCAGTGCAACACTAAAGACGATGTGGATATCAACAGGAGAGGAAGGACAGGATAAATAGAAAGGGAAAAGGAAAGGAGAAGGAGGAAAAATGGAGAAAGGGAAAAAAAAAAAACTTTTTTTTTTTTTTTTATCATTTGTGTACCTGTATACTGTATATGTAAAAATGTGCGTACTTGTGTAGGTGCAGATGTAGGTGTATATATATATATGTATGCAAGTGTTTGTATGTACACACATGTATTAGCAATTGATGTGCTACGAAGAGGGGGTAGGATTAAATAAGCTCTGCTTCTTCCTACTCCTTTTCGGACATATGCGTGTTCGAAATAAATTAAACCAACAGCCAGCAACAACAACGTGCGCCTACGATTCAGCGGCGTCTAAATGCGGCGTCTTCGTCATCCGAGAAAGTCACAGACTTGAGTGACAAGTCCACCTACCCGACTCACTGAACTCGCACTTTAAGTAACAGTTTTACAATGACTGCTGTGTTAGCTGCGTTTCTCTTTTGAATTTAGCCAGCAGCAACAGGCTAAGTGAACAAGTCCTTCCGCATATGTGAGTCTTAAGCCGGCATGAGAAGATGCCTGGTGCTCCTAATCTGGAGGTTCCTTCCTGTGAGGTCCTCCGTGTCGTTTTTGAGTGCACGAGTGCCGCCGTTCCGAGTCAAGAGCGGCGGTGACGAGGGTGAAAGTGTTAGCAAGCCTCGAGCGTTCCCCCGTTTCCTTCACCGCCTCGCTGCAGCTGCACCTTGGTGAATGTCCAGCAGCATTTTGACAAAAGCAGAAGAGATGGAAGATGAGAAATCTCGTTTATCACTCTTACAGGGCGGAGCTAAGTAAGATAGCGCCGCTGCCATTAAGGCCGCGTGAGATTTCTACTTTTTTATTTTTTTGGGGAAAGCTTTAATGACTTTGAAATGAGTCCAGATGTTCTTGAAAGGAGTCAGACAGCGATGACTCATCAAGCTTGAATATGCTCATGCAATCTCTCCCCGTCTTTGATGAGGAAATGAAAGCTGCCATGAATATTTCTCTTGAAAGACGGAAACAAACCCGACCTCGTTAGCGTCCCCACAACCGTGGCGGCTCGGGTTGGACGTGGTGACGAGATCGTCTTGGCAGACAACGTTTTACAGCGCATGCAGAGCTAGCTGGCCGCCACCATCAGGAGGCTGCCTACAGCCACAGCTGTTACTGCCATCGTTTTATGATCCGACGCTAATTCTCAAATTCGGTTATTTTATGATCTTTTGTAGCCAGACGGTGAATTGTTTTATTTTATAACGTGTGACCACTTTTAACCGCTTTTTTGAAGCAGGTGATGAGGACGATAAAGTTCAAGTAGAGATGATCCCCACACCTTTGCCGTTCACAGCAGTCATCTTGATTTTAGATTAGCATACACGCGTCCCTCACGCTTCAACATTTTCACTCCGTTTCAGAAAGACGTCCCTTCAGAAATGATATTCAAATATTACGTATATATTTTTTTTACCTAAATTAAATGTTTTCCAGCACGAAAACGGCTAAATGAACTAAAACACCAACGGAGAGGAAGGCATTTAAAGACGTTGATGAAGTGTCGTCTAGACTGGCCACTAGGTGTCGCCAGTGACACACACCAGACCTGACTGGCCCAACAACAGGAACAATAACATCATAATACTAATATTCATCAATAATAACATCATAATGCTAATAATCATTAATAATAACATCATAATATGATAATATAATACTATAATAATACTACTAAAATATAATAAATGAGTGATACTGTATCCTTCATGAGGTGTTATCGATCGTTGTGATCAGCAGACAATCAAGTGAAGCTCTCCAGAGTGGGACTGGAATGAAACGGGTGACCCATGTCGTCTTCTTCTTGCCAAAGAGAGAGGGGCGAGTTAGCGTCGGTGGAAAGGCACTTGAGATTAGCGCGGGCGGTTCGTCACCCCCGAGGGAGCCGCCAAGGATGAGGGTCCCGCTTCCCTCCCTGTGCTCATTACCAGAAGACCAGGAAGTCGCCAGCGGATGGATGGCGAAGGCTTAGATGGTAATGCCATCCATGATTGCGCTGTCTTTGGTGTGTACCACGAAGTGTGTATGAAACAGACAGCGTGTCATTTCATTCTTCATGGCAGGAAGAGAACATCCGCATTCCTCCAAACCAGCCCGTCTCAACTGGTGGCTCAGTGGGTCACAGATCCATCGTAAAATATGTTGAATGTAGTCATCTTCCTCCTTATTTACTCCACAAAACGCCTTCATAAATCCCTGCAAAATGCACTTTGGACTCGAGAAAAAGTGTAAAACGAGGCAGATGAAAAGACTTCAACAAAAGCGGACCCGCTGAATGAGCCTTGGGACATGAAGCTGTGGTCCCGGGATGACAGCGTTGGAGAAGCCCTGCACCAAGCGGCCTATCCTAGCAGGCACGTACGAGGACAGCACCTCGGCCTTTCAAGGCCCCGCGTGGGATCCCCGCCGTCGACCCGAAGCCGAGGGTTCTGGCGTTTGCCTTCCACCTGCGAGCGCTGACTCTTTTTTTGGTGTTTTTGTTGACACAGGTACACTGCTGTGTGCAACTGATGCGCAAGTAATGACTCCATGTTGTGTGCCTGAGGTTCTGGCAAGGGGGGTCGGGTTGGTGGGCATGGGGTTGGGGGGTTAAATAAAAGTGGCAAAAACAGATCAATAAATATTTCAGCAGCTTTCCCACCAGAGTTTTCTTGAGAGAGAGGCGCACGGATGGAAGGGGGGGATAGGAGAGATGGGGTGGGGGGGCAATGGAGAGATGGAAGAATGGTGTGGTGGGTGTTAATGGATCACTAAGGCATGAGGGACGCTAGCTGCCGTGCTAACGAGCAACACATACCGACGTGCTTTCCAGCTGGAAGAAAACATCAAACTGGAGAAATATATTGGAGGCTAAGTAGTAGTAGTAGGTAGGTAGGTAGGTAGGTAGGTAGGTAGGTAGGTGGGTAGGTGGGTAGGTAGGTAGGTAGGTAGATAGGTAGGTAGGTAGGTAGGTAGGTAGGTGGGTAGGTAGGTAGGTAGGTAGGTAGATAGGTAGGTAGGTAGGTAGGTGGGTAGGTAGGTGGGTAGGTAGGTAGGTAGGTAGGTAAGTAGGTAGGTAGGTGGGTAGGTAGGTGGGTAGGTAGGTGGGTAGGTAGATAGGTAGATAGGTAGGTAGGTAGGTAGGCAGGTAGGTAGGTAGGTAGGTAGGTAGGTAGGTGGGTAGGTAGGTGGGTAGGTAGGTAGGTAGGTAGGTAGGTAGGTAGGTGGGTAGGTAGGTAGGTAGATAGGTAGGTAGTTAGGTAGGTAGGTAGGTAGGTAGGTAGATAGGTAGATAGGTAGGTAGGTAGGTAGGTAGGTAGGTGGGTAGGTAGATAGGTAGATAGGTAGGTAGGTAGGCAGGTAGGTAGGTAGGTAGGTAGGTAGGTAGGTGGGTAGGTAGATAGGTAGGTAGGTAGGCAGGTAGGTAGGTAGGTAGGTAGGTAGGTAGGTAAGTAGGTAGGTAGGTAGATCGATAGATTGATAGAAAGGTAGGTAGGTAGGTAGGTAGGTAGGTAGGTAGGCAGATCGATAGATTGATAGGTAGGTAGGTGGTTAGGTAGGTAGGTAGGTAGGTAGGTAGATAGGTAGATAGGTAGGTAGGTAGGTAGGTAGGTAGGTAGGTAGGTAGGTGGGTAGGTAGATAGGTAGATAGGTAGGTAGGTAGGCAGGTAGGTAGGTAGGTAGGTAGGTAGGTAAGTAGGTAGGTAGGTAGATCGATAGATTGATAGATAGGTAGGTAGGTAGGTAGGTAGGTAGGTAGGCAGATCGATAGATTGATAGGTAGGTAGGTAGGTAGGTAGGTAGGTAGGTAGATAGGTAGGTAGGCAGGTAGGTAGATAGGTAGGTAGGTAAGTAGGTAGGTAGGTAGATCGATAGATTGATAGATAGGTAGGTAGGTAGGTAGGTAGGTAGGTAGATCGATAGATTGATAGATTGATAGATAGGTAGGTAGGTAGGTATGTAGGTAGGTAGGTAGGTAGGTAGGTAGGTAGATCGATAGATTGATAGATTGATAGATAGGTAGGTAGGTAGGTAGGTAGGTAAGTAGGTAGGTAGGTAGGTAGATCGATAGATTAATAGATTGATAGATAGGTAGGTAGGTAGGTAGGTAGGTAAGTAGGTAGGTAGGTAGGTAGGTAGATAGGTAGATAGGTAGGTAGGTAGGTAGGTAGGTAGGTAGGTAGGTAGGTAGACAGGTAGGTAGGTAGGTAGGTAGGTAGGTAGGTAGGTAGGTAGATCGATAGATTGATAGATTGATAGATAGGTAGGTAGGTAGGTAGGTAGGTAGGTAGATAGGTAGGTAGGTAGGTAGGTAGATCGATAGATTGATAGGTAGGTAGTTAGGTAGGTAGATAACACCCCTATAGTCACCTTTACACTCCTATTATTCTTTGTTGACATCATATTGCGCAACTAGTACGCTGCAGTGAGCTAGCCAGTTCGACTCAAATTTATTTCTTTGAAACTTAAGTAGCTCGAAACTTACCACTTCCACACAGGATGGGAGGAGAACTTTTTTTCACTCTGTGATGTGGGACATAACATGGGTGACTTGATGACTTCGTGCAGTGCTAAGGTAATGTCATGTAAGCTAATGTCTTGTGTCATTACTGCCACCTAGGGACCACAATACTACATGACTTGTATTTCACTAATAACACAACATAGTCTACCAGCATTGACAGCCGTGGGGGGGAGCTGCAACCTTGTGACAATAGCAGCCATGTAGGGTGAAATCGGAAGCTTGGTGAACTTACTTGTTGGACTCGCTGGCTTGTTGTGTTGATTTAGCCTATTCAGCCTCCCAGGTATGTTCCTTATGCTGTTGTGTAGCGGAGTTGCTATTGTGTGCCGACACCTATTGGGCCTGTTGTTGTGTAGTTGGATAACCTGCCTTTTCACATTAAAAGTCTGTTCTTGCTCTGGAATTTTGTGAAATGCAACTTATAGTCCAGTGCAATTCTTCATGATGCATTTGTCAACTGATGTACTTATACTTCGGAGCAACTTGTAGTCCACAAAATACAGGTTGTGGTCCTGGTCCTGGAACTGCGGACCAGGTCTACATTCTCGGCAGGGTCCTTGAGGCTGCATGGGAGCTTAGGGCATTCTGTGGACTTGGATTCAGTGTTCGACCATGTCCCTTGAGGAGTCCTGTCGGGCGTACTGCAGGAGAGTGGGCTACTGGACCACCAAATCCAGGCAGTTTTCTGCCTGTGTGACCGGAGCTTGGTCTCGTTTCCAGTGGGGGTTGTCCTGCCCCTTGTCACCGGTTCATGACTTTTATGGACAGAATGTCTAGACGCTGCCGGGGCGTTGGGGGGATCCGTTTTTTGGCGGCTGCGGGATTGGGGCTCTGCTTTTTGCAGATGATGTGGTCTTGTTGGCTTCATCATCTTCAACTCTCACTGGATCTCCTGGCAGCGGCTGGAATGGGAACCAGCACCTCCAAGTTCGGCTCCAAAGGGTGGAGTGCCATCAGGGATGCAACCCTGCCCCAAGTGGAGGAGATGAAGAACCTCAGTCTTGTTCACGCGTGAGGGAAGGATGGAAGTATGATGTTCATTCAAGACTCAATGATTGGAGCTCCCACGTCTGTAGCTGACTGACGGTTAGCTGGCAGGGCTCATTTTAGATGCATTTTAAGATGTGTAGCGAAGCCTTTCAAATGTGCCATATCCTACTTGGCAGCAGTTTGGAACGCAAGACAAGAGCCACAATTTGGACGGCTTCACTTCCATTTGATTCCAATAGGTGTCAGTCATGTACGGACTGACCAATCAGGAAGAAGACGTTGCAATCCATGCTAGAAGTAGCGCTAACCACAGTGTGGCAGGCTTTTCCTTAAGAGTTTGCGCCTTGAAAATGACGACGCAAATGGGCAACAAGCCCATTCCTAGCGTGATTGTTTAGCATTAACATTAGCCACACTAGCTACAAGCTAACATTTGAACATGCTAGGCTCGCATATTCTAAATCAGGGGTCACCAACGTTCTTCCTCGTGAGAGCTACTTTTACAAAATTAAAAAGGCCAAGAGCTACTCATTTTTGTAACATTTATTTTCAGAGCTTATTTTAAACCCAAACAAAGCGAATATGCTTGTATTACCAGAACATGAACAAAATGCTGGTGTCCACAACTCACATGTTGTATTTCACAATGCATTTTTTTCTACTGTTCTTTCATTATTAACTGAAAACCTGAATGAAAAGCAGGCTTGCCGGCACCTTATGTGGTCATGGGGGCTACCTGGTGCCCACGGGCACCACGTTGGTAACCCCTGTTCTAAATGATGAAACTTACAGCTGCCACACTTGAAGCTGACTGACAGATAGTTGCAGTTTAAGACATGTAGTGAAGCTTTTTTTTTCTAAAGCCATTGTCCGTAAACCGGTGGCAGCTCAGAGGCGTTATGATCTCCACGAGGAAGGAGGTCCTTCCTTCATGTGGAGCGAGCGTTTGAGCGCCATAAGGCAAACAAGTCACGTTTGGTGCTGTAAACAGGCTTCAGGGACACATATCATTGAAAAGTGACTTTGGCATCGTGGAGGAGCATGGCGACACTTGAAGGATGCTTGTAGAAGAAGGTGAGAGCTCTTATGTCACATGCAAATGTCCGTGTTTTGTTTTGGTTTACTTGTTTGCGTTGCAGCGCTAGCAAACATGAAAGCCTTTATCCTTTTGTTCGAAGCAACACGCCGGCTTCATGCAGATGCCAGCGAGAAGCGTCCTTGTGGGCCGTGTTATTCACCTCCATAAGAATGTTGCTGGAAGCTGCCGTTCCATCTCAGTGAATGTTGCGCTAGCAACACAAGCGCAATAAATACATGATCGCCGTCACCTCGCTGTGATGTTTGCAAGGTCGATTTGTACGCACAACACCGTGCGTCCTAAACAAGAAGCAGCCAGACGATGCAGTCGTTTTGTTGCACAATATGGCCAAGGTTGTTGGTTAGCATCCGTGTCAATGTGACCTTTATGTGCCTAGCGGACCTCCATTTCCATGAAGAAATCATGAAGGAGTCAGAAAAGGGCAATTAGCTGCTTAATGTCGGGCAGCAGTGCTGGAACGTATCGTTATTTTGCTGACAAGTCAATACTGGACCCAGCAGGGCCGACACAAACGCTCACATTCTCCACTTTGGATCCACTAAGGTCTAATATCCGCACTGAAAACATACTACAGTACTTCACAACAACAACACCAAGATGATTTTCACAACAATCTCTGTAGTAGCTAGATCTACTTGGGGCGTTAAATTCATAAAAGCGAACGTAACTTTCACCTCATGAACATCACTCGGCCGAGCAAGTACCCCATGAACATGAGCGTCTTTAACTCTTTCAACACCAAAGACGTATTTATAAGTGTTTATAATCCCCAACGCTTACAGCGCTCACTTTTACAGCAGTTGTAAGCCATAAAAACGACCACAAGGTAGCAGAAGTGCATTTGATAAGAGCTCGGTGTGTGAATTTGAATGGAAAAATCACACAAGACAGCAAGGAGGAAGTGGAAGAATGTGGGGGAGTGTAGCGTCGTTGTAGGGACACACGTGCACACACATGCACACACGTAGTTCAGGTCCAAATGTGGGATTTGTAAATAGTTGATGGTGTTATATTGCAAACACGTTGTTATTCTGATGTTGTTTGTGTTGTTTGTGTTGGTGTAGTTGTGTAGATATTTGAGCTGTCAAACAAGCAAAAGATATTAGTGTCAAAGTGAAAGTTATGCTTGAAATTTTGATACTGTTCACATTAGCGCCATAAAAGTAGCACTGTTGACTTAAATGACATCTATAGCAGTAAATTATTGCCATTACTATTAGCGACATTAGCATCATTAATGCTAGTAGCAGTAGCACTTTTGATATTAGTGGCATGAATATTAGTCAGAGTAACCTTGATACTGTCATTAGCATCATGAACATTTGTGGCATTAACATTTATATAAAGTAACGTTAGCGCCAATACTGTTAGCAGCATTAGTATTGGTGTTATTAGTCGTACCAGCTCTGACACAAGTGGCATTAGCCTTAGTGCTATTTGCAGCAGTAACTTTAGCGCTATTGTCATTAGGAGCATTGATGTGAGAGTCATTCATGCTACATTGGTGGCATTAGCATTAGCCCTTGTAACTTGAGCACTATTGAAATTAGCGCCACAGAAATAAACAGCATTAGTGGCAGCATTAACGTGGGCATCATTACTGTTATTAGCAACATTCCCTTAATAAGATTCAAGGTTCAAGATTCAAGAGCTTTATTGTCATATGCACAGTAAAACAGGCAGTTCTGCTATGCAATGAAATTCTTATTCTGTTCATTCTCCCAAAAAAGAAAGAAAGAAAAACACAAAAAAATGAATAAGAACATAAGAAACATAAATACCAATAAATTAAGCAACAACAACAGAAGAGGCATTAAAACAAATAAATAAATAAATAATATAAATAAATAAATAACTAATACAAATAAATAAATAAATAAATAAATAAATAATACAAATAAATAAATCAATAATACAAATAAATAAATAAAGTGCTATGAGTGTGTGTGTGTGTTGCGTGCGGCGTGTGTGAGTGCTTCGTTGAGAAGCCTGATGGCCTGTGGGTAAAAGCTGTTTGCCAGCCTTGTGGTCCTGGACTTCAAACTCCTGTAGCGTCTGCCTGACGGTAGGAGTGTGAATAATGAGTGTTGTGGATGTGTGCTGTCCTTGATGAGGTTGTGTGTTCTTCGTAGGACTCTAGTTTTATAAATGTCTGGCAGTGAGGGGAGGGCTGCCCCAACAATGTTCTGTGAGGTCTTGATCACCCGCTGGAGTGCCTTCCTATCACGTGTTGTACAGTTACCGTACCAAACAGTGATGGAGGCGGTAAGGACACTTTCCATAGTGCATCTGTAGAAGCAACTCAGGATTGTGGTGGACATGCCAAATTTCCTCAGTCTTCTCAGGAAGCACAGTCTCCTTTGGGACTTCTTCAGAATTTGTTGGGTGTTGTGAGACCAGGTGAGGTCCTCGCTGATGTGTGTGCCAAGGAACTTGAAGGTTTTCACCCTCTCCACCTCAGTTTCATCAATAAACAGGGGTCTATGCGGCTCCTTTTCCCTTGTTCTTGGGTCGATGATCATCTCTTTAGTCTTATCTGTATTGAGAAGGAGATTGTTAGCACGACACCAAGCTATGAGGTCCGCCACCTCTCTTCTGTATGATGTTTCAACACCACCAGTGATCAGGCCGATGACTGTAGTGTCATCCGCAAATTTAATGATGCTAACATTAGTCATTAGCATTTGACCCAACAAAAGAAGCTTCAGTAACATTAGTGTCATGAACATTAGCACAAGTAACTTTAACGCTGTCACTAATAGCAGCATTGACATAAGTGACATAGCATGAGCATTAGCATTAGCGTGAGTAGTGACATAAATGTTATTGGTATGGTTTTGCACATACTTAACAAGTTACGTGAAGGAACATTAGGGCCCTGTCACACCTTGACGATTTAGGCAGCGCATGCATGACGTGATCATTTTGTTGGCATACGTTGAACTGCCGATGTTTTTTTCAATTTTGGTGTATTCATAACGAGTTCGACGTATACATGACGTATTAGTAACTTATATAGAACGTTTCTATAACCTATAGACAAACTTATGCAAACCGCACGGCAGCGTATGGCCGACAATGACGTGCCGTAGCCTATAAAAAGGCTGCCACTTGATGACTCACCTCACTAGACATCGCAGTGTCAACATCACCATCATGCCGAAGAAAATTTTGAAGACTGCTGTCAAGAAGTATCAGGGCAGAGGGATCCATCACCACCACAGTCTCCCCCTCCCACTCTCACTCTGATGGAGATGACGCAGGTTGATTCCCAGTGTCACAGTGCCCTCTACTGGTCAAGCATGTAGCAGTATAAATATCCTTCAAGTACTTTATCTGTACTTTATCTCCATCTCCTCTGAGCCAACCCTTGCCAAGAAGAGAGGCAAGAAGATACAGTTCTGTCTCAAGGTATGTTGACGTATTACGACTTGTGCGTAACTTACAAATAACGTGTGTGAACGAGCGTCAACGATCGCATAACTTATTGCCCGCGTATGCGGGACATATGAATCATGCGTTGACATACGTCGAAAAGTTCTTTGCATGCACAAAATTTTTGGACGACTTGGACGTACTACGACGTATGCTGGCGTGCTTCAGCGTGCTCTTAACTTATACAAAACTTACCCATAACTTATTGGACGTACGCCAGCGTATTGGCCACATTTTTCATACGTTGGCGTACGCTGGCTAAATCGTCAAGGTGTGACAGTGCCTTTAGGTTAGGATAAGTAAAGACATTAAAGTGAAGTTGTTAGCGTTAACTTTAGCACGATTGACATTAGCGGTGTTGAACACAGCAGCAGTATCATTAGTGCTAGTAACATTAATGACGTTATTGACGTCAGTTCTCATCATTGGTTGATATAGTCCCTAGTAGCTTCAATATTTTACATTGTGCTAAAAATCCATTTTAGCACCAAAAACGGTATACCAACTGGACTGTTTAAACCATCTATCTTCTTTGTCCAGAATGTGTACATTTTTGTCCTGCAAAGAGTTGCTTGTCTCTGAGGTGCAGGGAGACAGCTGAGTGTTGACCTGAAGAGCTGGACTGTCTGTGTTGTGACATGTGACACGTGACATGTGACATGATGTCACAGCAGATGGTTTGAAAGGAAAAGGAAAAGGAAAAGTTGAGAAAGCACCTGTAAACAGAGGGGGAGGTCCACGGCACGATCTCTCCCCAAGATACGATGCCTTCCTAAGGCGCCATTCAGCCTCGTTTGGTCCGGGCCCTTTTGCTAGGGTGGGAACCACCAGGGTTCTTTCATTCTTTCAAGTGTAAACTAACTATCTGAGTCAAAAAGTATGTTTAACTATTTGTTGTATTTGGCGTGAACACAAGCAGCTGCAATGCCAGCGCTGTAAGGGAGCAGTCAGGAACCCACCTACGAGTCTCGCTCGGTTTGAGAGCAGTCTCTAAAATTCCACTTCCTCGTAAGCCTTCTGTGAAGGTGGTCCCAATGATCAGCAACTTCACCGTGAACTGTTTGTTGCTGTACCGGTCTGATCTGGTTTCAGCCAGTCTTGGCTAGGTGGCTGGCGTCTCAGCCAGGAAGCCAGGAAGCCCGGAAGCCCGGAAGGTGGGTCATCATCAAGCTATGTGTGTGTGTGTGTGTGTGTGTGTGTGTGTGTGTGTGTGTGTAGGTGTGTGTGTGTGTGCAAGAGATTTGTTCCAAGTGAAAGGCCTTATGATTGTTGCTAGGTAAGCACAAATATGGCAAATATTCCATTCCTAACAGCCTCCAACATGCTTCAGGCGTGTCCATCCTGTGAGGTAGTTATCCATGCAGGGCATTGAATCCATCAACCTGAACAGATTCATTCTATCCATCTTAACCTTTAGCAAACCTGCCTGTACGCACTTTTTATACTCTGTACACGGGATGCGCCAGTCGATCGGCCACTGATCAGTACCATCCGATTTATGTGTGCATTTGATTGGCCAATGCTGATAATCGGCCAATGCCTGCAGCGATCACAGCGTGCAGTGTAGTGTCTTGCTAACATCTTGGGTAGCGTCTCCCTCCCACTTCCTTCACACTGCGCAGGCGTGCCAAAACAAAACAAACATGTCTGCCGTGCAGAACTTACCAACACATGTCATTAAAATATCATGCGGGGGCAAAAACCTTTCATTTAAAACGGCCTTTGAAGAACAAACACTTGACGGAGTCTGGTGAGTTGTCAAAGCTGATGGTGTGAATTCTCCCTTTCCCCCCTTATATGGCACCCCTGGCCCACAGCGCCACTCATTTTGGGGCCTTTGTATTGAGTTGTGGACTCCTATAGAGCAGCTATAGGAGGCCACGTGCGGAACGTGCACAGAAACATTTCTAGATCTTCCAGACTCTGCAGCTCTTCCTGCAGCGTTTCCTTCCTCCCGCCCAAAAGCTCTGTGCAATTTACTCCACTCCGGCCCTCCTCCAGGTACGCCTTCCGCCAAACCCGCTCCGTTGTGATCGGCCACACTCCCGAGCGCTCCCGATGACTTCCGGACAGCCGCCCAACCCCTTTTGTCCGCTGACTTACACAAAGTAAACGCAGGTAGGACACTGGTAAATTGTTACTGACGGCTCTTCTGACTCTTCAACACGAGCAGTCCCGTGTGCAGATGAACATATTTTTCTCTCGCTGAGCGGGAATCAGCGACTCCAAGCACTTCTGCCTGATGCTTGCCTCTTCAGGCACACCCCGACAAACATGTCCTGGGAACCATACGTGCTAACACCGGGAACAGAGTGGATCGAAGCAGAGCGGGCGGACGGCAGGCCTCCAGCATTTGCCTGGGCATGCCCATATAAGGAAGTGCGGGTTCCAGGAACAGTGGTGATGTTAAAAAAACCCTCCGTAAAAGCATGCAAAACTGCTATCAGGGCTCCCTTCCAAATTGGCTCTGTTTGACACCAGAATACAACACTGGAACAACATTTATTGGAAAGCATAATAGCTCACAACCCACCGTGTGTGTTTTTAGTCTACGTATTTTGGGAAGGCCATGGCCGCCATGTTTTTCTGAAAACGTGGGGAGGGGGTGTCAAGAGCAGGGAGGGAGAACGTTGGCGCACGTCACACGCACAGTTGCGCAAAGTGTAAGTGCGTGGCCACGCCTGGCCGTGAGCGGTTGCGCACATCGTTCGATCTCCGTGCGATTGCCTCCAAATGCTGTCCGTCAGCTTGGTCCCACTGCAGAAATCAGTGCGCACAATGCGTGTTGTAGGCTCGGCGCACGCGCTCTCTCGGCACGGTCCACGCAAGCTCTGCGTGCTCATTGGACAGCCGAATTGAGGAAGTGCGGAGCTCAGCGAATCAGTGCGCTGCGTGCTCGCTGGATGCACAGGCCACGCGTGTCACACGTCATCCGTAACCCGACGCAGCCGGCACGTAGCAAAAGTTGCTCCTGTACTAAAAGTGCGACGTCGTGTCTGCGTGCTCCCAAATCCGTCCTGAGGCGGTCCTCACCACGTACGGATTTGCACGTAGACAGCACATGCTTGCAAGCACGGCGGGTGGGACCCCCGCTTAACTCACACATGACTGAAGTGAGGCTATATGTTAGCTACTTGAAGGAGGATTTACATGAGATAAGGTGTGATTAATGCGCCGAGGGGGCGCCTGTGTGGCGTTTGTATCTGCTTGATCAAGCCGACAGCCACTTTTGTTTGCAGCGTTGGCTCGGACGGCGCTAATCACAATTGATGTGTATTCCAGGGGGTGGCGGCTCAATCAGACATGACAAATGTGGGCAGACAATGCAGGTGTTTTCTTCATCAGCCTGACGCCATTGATCCTCTGCTCAATCCATCACAATCAAGCTTTATTGACTTTGGGCTTCCATTAAGATTTGCTCCCCGAAACAACCGCAACAAAAAAAAAAGTTTACTCGTCAAACTGGTGGTTCAATCTGTGGCCAACGGAGAATGAAAAACAATACGCCGCGGCCTTGATGTAAGTGTCATCAGTTAGCCTTCAAGGTTCATTGATTTCATTTCTATTCATTAATTTTCCACATGAAATTGCGTGTTTGGTGCTCAGCAACACTTCCTACTCCAGACATGTAGGGGGCGGCACGTCAGCCAAAATCTACACAGCATATTTCATTCAAATGTATTCATGTGATCATCACGTGGTGCTTTCAACGTCACTGGTCGCCAATCTTGACTCTTTATTCCAACTGATATCCAACTTTATTCTCACAATAGTAATTGCAAGTCTCGTAATTCTATGTCTTACCTAAAAGTGACTTTTTCCACGTACTATTCAACCTTTTATGTTGGAAATAGAAACATTGTGTTCCATTGTGGATTTCATTTCATCAAGCTCTTTCTTGGAATATTGTCGTCTTCTTCTACCACTTTGATTTCCATCATTCTATTATTTTATTCTCATGCGTGCACAAACATTTTTGAAGAATGTTTTGGCTTTAATAAAAAATATTTCAATGACATTCATATCCTTTTTTGCTCCTAATTATGACTTTATTCACCTGTATTGAAATCATTTTCTCCTTCATGTCAACTTGATTGCCATGTTTCAGAAATAACTGAATGAATGACATCATCAGCTCTAAACGTGCATCTCATAGTCATAAAAATGACGACATTTTACAAGAACAACGTGAGACAATTACCAGAATAAAATGGCCAGAATAATACTATATATCAAATAATATAACATACAAGCACTGTATATTATATTAAAAGACATATTACAAAGGTAATGTTGTAATATTCAGATGGGGGGGGGGGTGCAAGAAAAACATATAATTATGAGAATTGAGTTGAAATATTAGGAGAATAATGTAATATTAAAAGGGAAAAAGTATTATGACAAATAAACGTCACAATATTTCTGTAAAAATGCATAAAAATGATGACATTTTATAAGAACAAAAGTCAGACCATTCTAGAATATGACTATGATTCTAGAATATGACTATAATTCTAGAATATGACTTACATTCCAAGAATATGAGCATGATTCTAGAACGTGACTTACGTTGATGTTGTCGTATTAAGACAGGAAAAGAACTTCATAAGTCATATTACCAGGAAATCATTGCTAAGAAAGTCACGGAATTATGAATGAAAAAAAACATCTCCATTATGAGAACTAAGTTCAAATATTACAAGTATGAAAAAAAAGAATAAAATGGTGATTGTGATCATTACACTGAAATATTACAAAGATAATGTTGTCATATTAAGGGGAGGGTAGTAAGAAAGTTGTACAATTATGAATTATGACAATGAAGTTGGTGTCTTACTAGAATAATATCACATCAAAAGGGAACAAGTCTAAAATATTCTTACAAGAAAAAGAGAAAATCTAATGATGATTTGATGGAGTTCTATCATCAGATGGTCATCCTACTGTAAGAATAAACCATGGAGTTCTATCATCAGATGGTCGTCCTACTGTAAGAATAAACCATGGAGTTCTATCATCAGATGGTCGTCCTACTGTAAGAATAAAGTGAGAACATGCTGGTGATCTTCCAAGGAAAACGCATCGTCCGTGTCAAACGTTATCATTTTACTCAACTAAAGTCATGATGTTCCTCCACACGAGTCACAAATATGAATCATCTGTGACAGCATGAGGACTTGTCTTCAATGAAGGATGGATGATTCCCACCATGAACATCAGATCAGCTGACATCCTAAACATCACCACTTCTTCTCACAGGAAACATCAACACTATTTAATTTATCTCACATTTCTACTTATTCACTGTATCACCCAGTGAGGGAATGCATGAATGAATGAATGAATGAGTGTGTGAGTGAGTGAGTGAGTGAGTGAATGCGTGAATGAATGAATGAGTGAATGAATGAGTGAATGAATAAACTAGAGACTGAGTGAGTGAATGGATGGGTGACTGAGTGAATAATTGAATGGATGAGTGAGTGAGTAAGTGAGTGAATGAATGAATGAATCAATGAGTGACTGAGTGAGTGGGTGACTAGGTGAATGAATGGGTGAATGAATGAATTGGTGAATGAATGAATTTGTGAGTGAGTGAGTGACTGAGTGAATGGATGGTTGAATAAGTGAGTGAGTGAAATCGTGGGTGAGTGAATGAATGAATGGTTGAGTGAGTGAGCATGTGAGTGAATGAATGGGTGAATAAATGAGTGAGTGAGTGAGTGGATAAATGGGTGAGTGAATGGATGAATGGTTGAGAGAGTCAGTTAATAGGTGGGTGAGTGCGTGAATGAGTGAGTGACTGAATGAGTGCATGACTGAGTGAATAGGTGAGTGAATGAGTGAGTGAATAAGTGGATGAGTGAGGGAATGATTGAACGAATGAGTGACTGAGTGAGTGAATGGGTTAATAGGTGAATGAATGAATGAATGAGTGAGTGAGTGAGTGAGTGAGTGAATATGTGGGTGAGTGAATGAATGATGGGTTGAGTGAGTGAATGAATAACTGGGTGAGTGAATGAATGAGTGTCTAGTATGTGTATGAGTAGGTAGCAGTTGAAGGGGTTGTGTGAGATGTGTATTCATGTTCCAGGGTAGTGGAGCACTGAGATGGGTATTCATGTTCCAGGGTAGTGAAGCACTGAGATGGGTATTCATGTTCCAGGGTGGTGGAGCACTGAGATGGGTATTCATGTTCCAGGGTAGTGGAGCATTGTGGGACATGAAGGGATGAAAAGGCAAGCATGCAAACATGGAAGCAGAAAGTTGTGTAGAAGTCAAATATGGACTTAATGGCTTGTTAATCACCTGCATTGATCCTGCAGAGGATTGATTCTGCTGCGGAGAAGCAGGTGGAGGACGGCAGGAAGTTAGGAAGGCAGGAAGGCATGAAATGAATGTGGCAAACAAGCCGGCACGGCTAATAAATAAAACAAGCCAGCACGGACGTGCACCGCCCGCCATATGGTGCACGTTTGTCTCCGCCATCTTCATCTGGCGCCGCCACGCCCTGTGCCGTCCCCAGAATGCTGTTGCCCTTTTCCACCTCAGCGAATGACCTCCTTCCGTTCTCCCGCTCACAGGTGGCGTCTCCTTTTTGACCTTCCCGCCAACACCGCGCTTTGATTTATACGTATTATTTTCATGTCATTGGCGGAATGATGCCGCGCCTCCGTGCTGCGCCCTGTGCGTGATTTGTCATCCCCCGCCTGGCTTCCCTTCACAATAAAATGCTGATGAATGCTGGGATTCTCTGCTATCAAAGCTTCCTTTTTCAACCTTTGGACACTTTGCTCTTTCCTGCTCCCCTCAACACAACCATAATATCACATATTCCCAACCCCTGACTAAAACTAGCCTTTATTATTATTGTTATTATTATTATTATTATTATTATTATTATTGTTATTATTATTATTATTATTATTATTATTATTATTATTATTATTATTATTATTATGATGATGATGATGATGGAGGAGCACTCTCAAGGTCATGATGCAACAAGGTTCTGGTTCTTTTTGCTAGCACTTTCGCACAAGCATTCCAACATGAAAATGTTCATTTCTCATATGTCGCTGAATTATTTTTCACCTTCCAAGAATTCCTGCTTTTCCTGCAATTTCACATTTTCTGTGACAAAATCCGCATAGAAAATGAATGAGTGAATTGTTTTCAACTTCCACATGTGTCACATTTGTCAAACCCACACGGGGGCAAACGCACCATTTTAGCAAATGTGCGGGGCGGACATTTGGGCTGCACGGTGGTCTAGTGGTTAGCATGTTGGCCACACAGTAACAGTCTGGAGATGGGAAGACCTGGGTTGGATTCTCCCTTGGGCATTTCTGTGTGGAGTTTGCATGTTCTCCCCGTGTGTGGGGGGGGGGTTTTCTGGGTACTCCGGTTTCCTCCCACATTCCAAAAACATGCATGTTAGCTTCATTGGCGACCCCAAATTGTCCATAAGTATGAATGTGAGTGTTTGTCTATATGTGCCCTGCCATTGGCTGGACACCAGTCCAGGGTGGACCCCGCCTGTCACCCGAAGTCAGCGGGGATAGGCTCCAACATGCCCCTGCGACCCTAATGAGGATGAAACGGTATAGAAAATGGATGGATGGATGGATGGATTAGGACTTTCATTCATTTTTTTTCTGAGCCGCTCATCTTCTCTTGGGTCGGGGGGGTATGCTGGAGCCTACTCTATGATGTCATTTCTTCCCTCATAATATTCATAAAATTATGGCTTTTTCTTGTTGGGTTCCAACTTTTTGTTGTCAATATTGTGACTCGATTCTTGTAAAATGACTGCTGATTTTTCCATTTTTCTCTTCTTGGTGTTTCCTCGTTAAATTCTATTTTTAGCATGTGCCCACAGGCCAATACAAAAAAACAAGAGCGAGCCGCAAATGGCCCCCGGCTGTGCTTTGGACACCCCCGCTGGTTAAACAGTCCATGAGACAATTCCCGTTTCAATTTGGACTACTTCCACATTTGTCAAGCTGTTCCCAGCATCTCTGGCTATTTATTTGTCATATTCCCAACATTCCCAGTTGTCCCACAGTTCAAGCTTGTCATCAAATTCCCATGAAATCGTTCCAATCTCCGCATTTGTCAAGCCAACATCCTTGGTTAGCATCCTGCATGGTGGTGTTTGAATATATAAGCACATCTTACATACAGTAATAAGTTGTTATTGTGTTATTATTTGGTGGTTTTCATCCAAAAGTCGGCCCAGTCTGGTCCGTGTGAAGCCGGCGGTGGCTCCTGCTGAAAGATTCATGCGTGTGGACGTTGGCTCATTAAAGAATGAAGCAGAACCCTCATAATGAAATCCAATATTCATGACATGGATTTTTCTCCCACTCCCGCTGACGTGTGTTTGTCGATACGTTTGCTGGGCGTTTGTGTGGCCTTGTTAGGCGATCTCGTGGGTTAACGGTGTCCTGAAGGCGGCCCAGTTCATTACGGCGTGTTGACGGATGACCGGGCCGCCGCTTTCGCTGCGTCGAGGCCGGCGTTCGTGTGCAGCGCAACCGCTGGCGGACCTTCACTCCAAAAGCACAATTTATGGAGCCTACATTGGAAATACTTCAATAAAACAAGCAAGCGCCGCTAGCAAGGCTAAAGCATCCACGTTGAACTTTGTGTATCAAATCACTTCAAGTGTTGAGCTTCAGAAGCAGTTTTATTGATGCGCTTGGACGTTAAACATCAAAGACAATCTATATTTCATTATGATTTGTTTTTCTCAAAGGAAATTCAAATCTCAAAGCATCAAACTCCATGCTTGCCAGCAGCTTTAGAGCGATTATTATTATTATTATTATTATGATTATTATTATTAAATATGCAGTTTTTGGTGGGGCAAATGAAATAAACATAAAGGTAGCAAAGGAGATGATTCAAATCGAAGCAAATTCATTAAAATGCTAAATCGTTGTGACATTTGCCCCCAAAATGGAGTTAATTGTGAAATATTCACATGGAAGCTACAGGATTCATGAACGATGTGTTTCATCACCACTTGATTTCTTTCACCACATTTCATGACAGTTTGTGCTTTTTAAACGGTATCGTTTACATCGTGGAATCGCTCCACCTTCCGTTTCACAGGAACTTTGAAAACGATCAACCTTCTTTTCATAAAATATGAAAATGAGTTGTGGAAATCTGCATTCTTCTCCTGTTTGCCGAAAGCATTCTGCAGCCTCCTGCCCGACCACGCCTGCTGTGTTGCGATTGGCCAGGGGTCAAGGGTCGGCAGAGCCTCACCTGTCATGATGGAAGAAATAATCAATAAAACTCTTGAATCTTGAATCTTATTGATTAGAATTATACTGTAGGGATATCCGTAGTATGTCCGATATCCGATATGCTGATATTGTACAAGTGTCAGTTTCAAGCGATACGGACACGCGTGGCATGACATGCTGCATCTCCAACACATATCAGGTGTGAAGCTAAAGGATATCATCAGCAATTAGCTTCTCCATGTCAGACTGGAACCAACATCTCACGTAAGCAAACTACCGCCTCTGCCTGCCGCTGTTTCTGCATTTTGTTACATTCCCGCTACCCCGTAGACGTATGAATGAATGAATTGCGGGTGGGAATACAACGTACAGCTGCCCCGAAGTCCTGGCCTCGTCCTGAAGGAGCGTGCGTGAGCTGCAAGGTGCTCGTCGCTGCCGTTCTTCCATAATGAGGAAAAGCCAGCAGCAAGCGGGCAGGATGCAAATGAAAAGAGAAATAAAAGTGGCAATTTCAATCAGGCCTGGGTGGGGGTGTGCAGACTTGTGTGTGTGTGCATTTGTGTTGTCATCAGCTTTGCTGCTCACCTCCTCCTTCATTATGAAAACCACCAACAGTGCGATCATCAAGCACGATAATCAGCACAATCTCTCCTCGCCATCTCCTCCCCGCCGCCGTACCGCCATCTTTATCACCGCCGCTAATTTACACTGTCGCACGCCTGCGTGCGTGTGCGTGTGTACGCACACAATGACACACTCCAGTGAAGCGACGGAGGTAATCCCTTCTTTCACTGCCGTTTCCTCTCACGCTCGTATTGTGCAAGTTCAGAGTTCATCTTTTGTAGTCGGCATCATGGAGCACAATGCAAACCCTGGCAGGTGCTAGCAGGGAAGCTAAGATACCACATTTAGCCTTTTACCCGCTAGCTAAAGATACCACATTTAGCCTTTTACCCGCTAGCTAAAGATACCACATTTAGCCTTTTACCCGCTAGCTAAAGATACCACATTTAGCCTTTTACCCGCTAGCTAAAGCAGTCCTATGAGGAGAAAACACTGTAGACAAAAATACTAATACTTTTTTAATACAAATACTTTTTTAGTCGCTTATGGCCTAGAAATCATAGAACTGTTGGAGCATTCAAATATTTTGTGCGACCTTTGACACGCTGTTTCCCAAAATCATTTTTAAAAATTGTAAATCGTACTAACTTGGGGACATTCCTGACGTTTTTGTGTGACTTTTGAGGCATTTTTTCTCCAAATGCAGAATAGAACTATCTTAGGGTCATTTCATTTGCTCTCCAACGTTTTTTGTAACTTTTGACTTGAAATTTTTGATGAACTCTGAATTGTTTGACTTTTGCATCCCATCATCCCAAACTCAGAATTGTACTGCCTGAGGAGTGTTTGGATTCTAAAGTTTGGCAGCATTTGATGCATTTCATTTCTTCAAATGTTGCTTGAACTCTGAATCGTTTGATTTCAAGGGCATTTCAAGTATTTTTGTTCTGACTCAAGAAAAATACAACCGGAGGAGCATCCAAGTTCACGTTTTGTGTGACCTTTGACACTTGGTTTCCCACAATGGTTACATTCCTACCTGTTCTATCTTAGGGTCGTTCCAGTTTGACCCAATTGGAAGTTTTGTGTGACTTTTGAGTCACATTTTTCCCGGATGCCAAATGGTACTCATTTGCTATCCAAAGTTTTGTGCTTGAAAATTTTTGTTGAACACCGAATTGGTCACTCTGGGAGAGGGGGGGGTCCCCTCCTTTGAATTTCAAATCAAATCAAATGATCAGACTTTGTCAACATGGCGACTCACAGCCTCCTTCCCTCATTCCTTCCCTCATTCCTTCCCTCATTCCTTCCCTCATTCCTTCCCTCATTCCTTCCCTCAATCCCTCCCTCATTCCTTTCCTCATTCCTTCCCTCAATCCCTCCCTCATTCCTTCCCTCATTCCTTCCCTGTGTCCTCCTGGCTGGGATCAGGAAGCCATTTTGCTATCAAGCTGAGTGAGGTCGTTCTCTCTTCTGTTTGTTCCCTCCTTTTACCCCACCCAGCCCCCCCACCCTCCTCCTTTGGTCTTTCTTTGGTCTTTATCCACCGTCTGCTGCAGTTGGGTGTAGAATGAATGAATGAATGAATGAATGAATGAATGAACGAACGAATGAATGAATGAATGAATGAATGAATGAATGAGCTGTCATAGCGGCTGCTGCGTGTAAACAAGGCTTTGCTATGCTAGCGCCTCTCCTGACTATCATGTCTGACTCTACCCCCCCCCCATCTTTACCCCTCCATCCATCGCATCTTCCTCTCAGCTCGTCTTCCTCACCAGCAGGTCTTTGTGTTTCTTCGAAGTTGGGAAATGAGTTTGCTGCTGACTCGGTAGGAGTGCAAGCTTTTCGGGGGGGGTCATTGACTACCTGTCATTTACATGTATCTTAGGAGGGGGGGGCTGAGTGAATTACAAATAGCAGGGGAGCAGAGGGAGGAGGCACCGTGATGTTTGCTTCCCGTAGTACCTGATGCTAACATAGCGTAGTCACGCTAACATTCCACTTGGACTTCACGCTAGCGTAGCCTCGTCCCGTCTAGGTGGGTCCCATTACGCTTTCTCAGCTGCCTCTTTTTATCTTTACAAGCCACAGAAGAGAGAAAGACACGTGTGTTCATGTCTCACGATGATGGGCAAAATTCCCTCCCAAAAGTGCACCTTTCCTTTAAGATGTGTAGCAAAGCCTGATACGTGGGGGTGTATATGTCCGTGGTGAAGGAGGTTTTTCCTCCACGGCGTCATGGAAACCTCCAAAGTGGGCATTTGAGCGTCTCTTCTCTCCAAAGATGATAGATTTGTGTCACGTTTGGTGTCATACAACCCCTCCCTGTGACAACGTCTTGAAAAAGGTGCAGTGTGTGAGACGCACCACGCACCAGCACCCGCAGGCAAGTGGTGGGTCTACAGTGGGGCCACCAGGAGCTCACCTGTGAGCACCTCCAGGGTGCGACCACTGTGTCCCACGTCCGCGGCGTCTACAGGAATGTGGTCGCTCTACCAGACCGAAATGGAGTTTCCTTTGTTGGGTGGTTAAAGTCACCCTAAGAGATGCGGTCAGGAGCTCCGTCATCTTTCACATGGAGAGGAGCCAGTTGAGGTGGCTCGGGCATCTGGTCTGGATGCGTCCCGGACGCCTCCCTGGTCCTCTGGGCTTGTCCAGCCAGGAGGAGCCCCGGGGAGGACCTGGGACGCTGGAGGGATTACGTCTCACAGCCGGCCTGGGGAGGCCTCGGTGGAATGGAAGAGGTGGCCGGAGATGCAACCCGGACCTGGATAGGTGGAAGAAAGTGAATGTGTGACTTGTCCCATGACTTTTGCACATGTGCTGCACCTTTAACCAACTCTAAGACTGCCTAAAGAGTTCAGTTGAAGCGCCTTTTATGTAAGAGCAGTAAATGAGGTGAGGAGGCTGTCCTCATCCTCATTCAAGCTTTCATATTCATTCATTCAGCATGCATTCATGTCCGTCATTGATTGGCGTCGTGCTAGCTGGTTCGCCAGCTAACAACAGGCTTCTTTTTTTCTTGGAATGTCATTTCTGCTTCCGCCTCCCTTTGTCATCACATTTTTCTACATTTGTTCTTCCCTGTGAGCGAAGATGCTTTGCCAAGATGATGGCGCCTGTTAGCCAAAGAGGCTTCAATCATGAGCGGTCACGCGTCGCCTCCTCGCCTCTCTGCCACGCGTTAATTGGAAAGGAGCGCTTTAAGTGGGCGCCCATCAGGTAGAAGAGCCCATGTCTTCCTCTCAATATGCAAGAGGGAGCGGAGGATTCCTCACATTGCTGCTAATCCACATGCGCTAATGCAACGGATGCGCGGCCGTCACGCTTCAAGCTCGGCACGCGGAAAAGCAGGGGAGACGAAGAAGAAAGAGAAGTTTCTCTTCCTCTTATTAGCATAGCTGCAGCAGCACACGCCTCGGGCCTTTTCCTGGAAAATGAACGAGAAGAACGTGTTGTTGGGTTTGCAGCGGCTGATTGGTGAGGCGTTGCTGGTCTGCAGGAGAAGACGTGACAGCACGCGGGGGGGACGCCTTCTCAGGGGGGAGGAAGCCTGGCTGCCCTACTTTCTCAAAAATGAAGGGCGACATCAAGACTTTCCCATTGGAATCACGAAAATAGAAATCATCCGTTCCACGGTCAAACTGTGGCCATCATAAAAGCGTTATGAACAAGTGCAGGGTGCCCAGGAGGGCCTCGTTGTTGGCATGTTGGCACACGGTCAGGAGATGTGGGTTGGAATCTCCGTTGGGCATCCCCGTGCGTGCGGCGGTTTTCATTCCAAACACACGTGAAGCTCACTGGGGAGTCTCTACTGTGTGTGCCCTGGCACTGACTGGCGACCAGCCTCTCCCAAAGTCAGCTGGGATAGGCTCCAGCATAAGCCCGCCACCCTGGTGAGGATACGCGACATGGGGGTGCCCAATGTAAACATTCTTTCACACTTTTCTAGCTGACATAGTTTGAACATTTAGCTCACTCTATTGACCTCATGTCCTTCACATTTCAGGTGGAAATGAAGTGGAAACACTGAAGATACATGTCAGTATGGATGAATGGATGAATGGATGAATGGATGAATGGATGTTAAACGTAACATCTTGGACCACCATCCTCCAGTACCAGCCTGGACCTTGTTTTCAGAACCCTCAGTATGGTCATCAGGTCTTACCTTCATGCCCCCCCACTTCGAATCACATGAAAAAGTATGGTAGCAGTGTGGGACAAGGTCACATGGTGCCTTCAAGGACCCTCAAACTAATTGCGACGAGCTCACATTAAACACACAAAAACTGTGGGATTTCTAAGTGTTGGAATGAAAGAATGGCCCCAATTTCAAACATCAATATCGCTTACATACTGTATCACCTACATGCTTCCTGCGGCCGGGGGTTGGGGATCCCTGCCTGTCAGCATACTGGGGGGTGGGAGATGCTCTTTAACACATCTGACGATACAAGAACAATCACACTTTGATACCACTGGCATCTTTCTTTCAGAATGTAGGATCGCTGTCTACATCGACACATGCAGCCTTTCACTCCCATCGTATCGTTTCGTATACAAGTGTTCATCTTGTGAAGTGATAATACCGCTTCTACACCGTATCCAAGTGTTCATCTTGTGAAATGATAATACCGCTTCTACACCGTATCCAAGTGTTCATCTTGTGAAATGATAATATCGCTTCTACACCGTATCCAAGTGTTCATCTTGTGAAATGATAATATCGCTTCTACACCGTATCCAAGTGTTCATCTTGTGAAATGATAATATCGCTTCGACACCGTATCCAAGTGTTCATCTTGTGAAATGATAATATCGCTTCTACACCGTATCCAAGTGTTCATCTTGTGAAATGATAATATCGCTTCTACACCGTATCCAAGTGTTCATCTTGTGAAATGATAATATCGCTTCGACACCGTATCCAAGTGTTCATCTTGTGAAGTGATAATACCGCTTCTACACCGTATCCAAGTGTTCATCTTGTGAAATGATAATATCGCTTCGACACCGTATCCAAGTGTTCATCTTGTGAAATGATAATATCGCTTCTACACCGTATCCAAGTGTTCATCTTGTGAAATGATAATACCGCTTCTACACCGTATCCAAGTGTTCATCTTGTGAAATGATAATATCGCTTCGACACCGTATCCAAGTGTTCATCTTGTGAAATGATAATATCGCTTCTACACCGTATCCAAGTGTTCATCTTGTGAAATGATAATATCGCTTCTACACCGTATCCAAGTGTTCATCTTGTGAAATGATAATATCGCTTCTACACCGTATCCAAGTGTTCATCTTGTGAAATGATAATATCGCTTCGACACCGTATCCAAGTGTTCATCTTGTGAAATGAATGGTATCATAAGCCGTGCATCGACATACGTCTTGGATCATTGAGATTTATATCCCTACTTATTAAACGTCTTTCTAGCTGCAATTAATTGTGATTAATTATGAGTTAATTAGGGAGAAAATGTGATTAATCAACAGTAAATATTTGAATCAATTGCCTATAGGGTTAAGCGCTGTCTGGTGGGCGTGGTCTGCATATGCTAATCCAACTATGGAACTCTGCCTAGCAACAAGGATCCATCAGGGGAATACTATTGTGTTTTAGTTTGTTGTGTATGTGTGCAAACTAACAAATCAGAGCTAAATGCTAACATTGTTGGTATGGAACTGTGAATGTTAGCATTAGCAGCAATGCTATCAACAGCAAAGATGTTTATTTACAAGCCAAGGCGGCGCTGGAGCTGTTACTGCTACTGTTACTGATTGTAGCTTTAAAGGCATTCTCGAATAGGCCACATGTAGCCAGCATGGGGGAGCAAATGAATGTTAGCTTTGCTACAGCAGCAATCACGGCGGCGCCATCAAAGCACATGACTTCCTCTCGGATGGGAACAGAGATAATGAAGAGGAAAGAAGCAGACGGGGGGGGGGGTTTGGATCAGAAGTTGGGGGGCTGGTTTGTGAGGAGCCAAGGAGAGATGAGGCGCTGCAGCCACATGGCCACACCAAGAAGCCTGCTAGCAAAGTGTGGAAGCTTTCATTTGCTCTCCTCAGCCCCCCCCGAGAAAAAAACATCATTCTACCTGTTAAGCAGGAAAATATGGCCGCCTTATTGAGGTTAGTCCCTTTCTGTCGCAGCTGTGAGCATCAAAACAAAACTCCACAAACCTAATTTCAAGTGGGGGGGTGGGAGGTGGGGGTAGTCATTGATTTCTGCGTATTTCCTTGTTTGCAAATGAGCACATCTCGATTTCCCCGAGGCTGCATTTTGATTGGATTAGGACGAGATCCCGGAAGATGGCGGCTCGATAGCTTCCAAGCGTGGGCGGGAAGAGAGACGCCGCCAAAGCTTCCGTGATTGGTTTAGGAATCTCCTGTTAGCCCCCCCTCACTTTATCACTTTGTCCTGTCAACACCAGCGCTTGACTTCCTGCTCCTGTGTGCCGAGTGTCCAACACGCTGACGTACTGCATGCACACTTACCCGTACCTGCTACACGCTTACCCGTACCTGCTACACGCTTACACGCTTACCCGTACCTGCTACACGTACCCGTACCTGCTACACACTTACACGCTTACCCGTACCTGCTACACGCTTACCAGTACCTGCTACACGCTTACCCGTACCTGCTACATGCTTACCCGTACCTGCTACACGCTTACCTGTACCTGCTACACGCTTACACACTTACCAGTACCTGCTACACGCTTACACGCTTACCCGTAACTGCTGCACGCTTACACGCTTACCAGTACCTGCTACACGTTTACCCGTACCTGCTACACGCTTACCCGTACCTGCTACACACTTACACGCTTACCGTACCTGCTACACGCTTACACGCTTACCAGTACCTGCTACACGCTTACCCGTACCTGCTACACGCTTACACGGTTACCAGTACCTGCTACACGCTTACCCATACCTGCTACACGCTTACCCGTACCTGCTACACACGCTTACCCGTACCTGCTACGCGCTTACACGCTTACCCGTACCTGCTACACACTTACACGCTTACCCGTACCTGCTACACGCTTTCACGCTTACCCGTACCTGCTACACACTTACACGCTTACCCGTACCTGCTACACGCTTACCCGTACCTGCTACACACTTACACGCTTACCCGTACCTGCTACACACTTACACGCTTACCCGTACCTGCTACACGTTTACCCGTACCTGCTACACGCTTACACGCTTACCCGTACCTGCTACACACCTACACGCTTACCCGTACCTGCTACACACTTACATGCTTACCCGTACCTGCTACACGCTTACCCGTACCTGCTACACACTTACATGCTTACCCGTACCTGCTACACGCTTACCCGTACCTGCTACACACTTACACGCTTACCCGTACCTGCTACACGTTTACCCGTACCTGCTACACGCTTACACGCTTACCCGTACCTGCTACACACCTACACGCTTACCCGTACCTGCTACACACTTACATGCTTACCCGTACCTGCTACACGCTTACCCGTACCTGCTACACACTTACATGCTTACCCGTACCTGCTACACGCTTACCCGTACCTGCTACACACTTACACGCTGACCCGTACGTGCTACACGCTTACACGCTTACCCGTACCTGCTACACGCTTACACGCTTACCCGTACCTGCTACACACTTACACGCTTACCCGTACCTGCTACACACTTACATGCTTACCCGTACCTGCTACACGCTTACCCGTACCTGCTACACACTTACACGCTTACCCGTACCTGCTACACGCTTACACGCTTACCCGTACCTGCTACACACTTACACGCTGACCCGTACCTGCTACACACTTACACGCTTACCCATACCTGCTACACACTTACATGCTTACCCGTACCTGCTACACGCTTACCCGTACCTGCTACACACTTACACGCTTACCCGTACCTGCTACACGCTTACACGCTTACCCGTACCTGCTACACACTTACACGCTGACCCGTACCTGCTACACACTTACACGCTTACCCGTACCTGCTACACACTTACATGCTTACCCGTACCTGCTACACTCTTACACGCTTACCCGTACCTGCTACACTCTTACACGCTTACCCGTACCTGCTACACACTTACATGCTTACCCGTACCTGCTACACTCTTACACGCTTACCCGTACCTGCTACACACTTACACGCTTACCCGTACCTGCTACACACTTACATGCTTACCCGTACCTGCTACACTCTTACACGCTTACCCGTACCTGCTACACACTTACATGCTTACCCGTACCTGCTACACTCTTACACGCTTACCCGTACCCGTGGCTTTGTGGAAAGAATGCTGAAGTCTTGTAAAGGAAATCAGAGAAAGGCTTAGATGTTGTCCTGGGGGGGGTCGGGCGTTGTCCTTCCATGCTGGACTGTTGTGTCCGTCATGTGTTTCTATTGCGGGTGTGCGTCCGTGCACGTGACTGATGGCTGAGGCGGGGGTCCTCCCGGGGGTGTCTGGTATCTGATCGCCTGGATTGATCGTCCCAAGGAGAGTGTGACCTTGACTGGCTACTAACGGCTCTTTGCAACAGGAAGTTCATGATCCCTGCTCCAATCACGTGCTTAGAAAAGAAGGAGGGGGGAAAGACGGGGTAGCTAGCAGTCCTTCACTCCCCAGCGGTGGGACGACTGCTGAGACTTTCTGGTGGCCCCCTCGCTCCGCTGCAAAGCACACGTCCCCTGGGGATGGCGTCTCCATCCACGGAGGAGATGTGGGGGCTTTTAGAAGGGCTGCAGGCAGCACAGGTGGTGCCCCCCACCCCCTCCACTGCTCGCATTGATCCCCCCAGTGCTTTCACTCCGGGGAACGTCATCCGTGACAGTGGAAGCGCAGCTCAGCGCCGCTGCAAGACGACTTCCACGGAGGCTTTGCGCAGCGTATCACATGACATCTGCATCAATTGCTGACTTTCCTAATGGCACGCGAGCGTCTGCTGCGCCCGGGCTTCCTGTCTGAGTCGAAAATAGCGCCAGCGTTCATTCGTATCGGCTTTTTGTCGTTTGAGAATATTGAAACGTCTCCCTGGCTTCACTTCCTGAGCTGAAAACACTGCACTGCCGTACCTGGCAAGCATGCTGACACCAGATGAATACCTCGTTTCAATAACAAGCTTACTGACGTTTATTTATTCCAACACAAAGCTTCCTGGGGAGGGTGACGATAGCTGGACTCATTTTATTGTGAAAGGAGACCTCGACCGTGCTGGCAACACAAGCAAAGTCACCCACAGGTGGTCCGATGACGCAGGAAAGGCCAGATGGTGCGGCGGCACCACAGACAACGTTCTCAGATGTTGTTCCATCGTGACAGATGCTAATAAGAGTTAGCATTCGGCCTGATTGACGTTTATTTACAACACCAGGGCGGATGTAGACATGAATGAGGCATCAGAAGGCAACACGCTACAGAGCATGTAGGTTAGCATACCAGTCAGTAAGAAGCTAACCGCACACACCAAACATGCTGTGTTGCTTTGCGCTGTTACCACACGGTGGCGCTGTTATTAAACCCCACAGTAAAGGAAACATCTCACTCACATCGAAGCGAAAACAAACCCATGTGCCTTGAGGGTGTTTAGTCCAATCACGTACGCACCTTTAGACGACTGACAAGCACATTTGGGTCACATTTGAGTCAAATTGATTGAAAAACATGGCTGCCATTGAGCAAAAGGACTTGTTTTGTAAGTCATTGAACATTTTTATGATCATACAGTCATCCCTCGCTACATCGCGTTTTGGCAGAATGAAGTGAATGAATGAACAATGGCTGTGCGGTGGGAGACTACGGTTTATTATTAGCCAAAACGTACAAGCCATGTGTCGTATTGTGGCAGTAATGACACAAAACATTCAGACATTAGCTTACACGACATTAACTTAACACTGCATGAAGTTAGCCATGGCATGTCCCACATCACAGAGTGAAAAAAAAACCTTCTCCTCCCATCCCGTGTGGAAGTGGTAAGTTTTTTGGCTTCTTAAATTTAAAAGAAATAAATTTGAGGCTAACTGGTTAGCTCGCATTTGCCCTGCGATTGACTGGTGACCAGTCCAGGGTGTACCCCGCTTGTCGCCCGAAGTCAGCTGGGATAGGCTCCAGCATACCCCCGCGACCCTAATGAGGATAAGTGGCATAGAAAACGGATGGATGGATGGATGGATGGATGGATGGATGGCTGGATGGATGGATGGTTAGCTTGCTAGCTTGCTGTCTGGAGTCCCTGCAGCGTGAGAGTTGAGCAATGTGTTGTAAACGAGGAACACAAGGAGAGTAAATGTGGCCATGGGGCGTTTATTTCACGTCTACAGGCTCTGCTTTTGTTTACAAACTCATAAACCGTTTTTCTAATATTATATTCATTTATCGCCGTCGGCCGATATTATCGGTCCGATATCGGCATAAAAATGTAACATCAGTCAATATTGGTATCGGGTTTTTTCCCTCCATTGAAAGACGATATGTTTGGGGTAGCAGGAGGAAAATGCTGAGCGGGGTCGCTCATAGACACATTTACGTAGACGCCGCATCCAACGCTGAGCCGTACGGTGATGTCGCCGCCATATTGGACACGGCGAGAGTCAGAGCGGAGAAGATGCCTCATTCAGTCCCCGGGAATAACCTTTCACAGGTAAGACAACAATGACCTTTGGTGGGATTTGGCCCGTAGACTGCATGATTTGGCCATCATAGCATCCTGTTGAGGGCATCATTTGCCCACCTCGTGGAAAACAACACACAATTCATTCATTCATACGTCTACGGGGTAGCGGGAATGTAACAAAATGGAGAAACAGTGGCAGGCAGTAGTTTGCTTATGTGAGATGTTGGTTCCAGTCTGACATGGAGAAGCTAATTGCTGATGCTATCCTTTAGCTTCACACCTGATATGTGTTGGAGATATGTCATGTCACACATATCCGTATCGGTTGATATCGGAATTGGAAATTGAGAGTTGGACAAAATCAGCATATCGGATATCGTCAAAAATCATGGGAATATCCAATAGCCAATATCGGACATCCCTAATGTACTGTATATAAAACCTCAATGGTATGTGTATTGCATGCTAGCATGCTAGCATGTCTATTGGGGTGTCCTCTCTTTTTCCCATGACTCTAGACTGAGACCAATGTAAATCCAGACTAAAACCAGTGTGACACCATTTCAGCAGAATGTGGTAAGAAAATCCAGAGTCAGCTGTGCTTGAGTCCAGGATGAAGCCCAGACGAGGCCAAGGCCAACCTGAGGACCACAGTATCCACGTAGACAAGGACCGCTGGAGGACTGGCATGCGATTATGAGGAGCTCGGCACCCAAAATCAGTAGGATTCTTGCTCTGGCAGGGAGCGTCTGGTGGAGCTGGTTCCAACTACAGTCCATCGTGTGTCAGATGAGATTCAAAGTCAACAGGATTCTTGCGTCCATGAAAGCTCTCCTAAGACCTCCGCAACCGGGAAGTCCACAAGAACCTGAAGCAGCTAATCTCACAATGCCAACGTCCTCGTTGATTCTATTAGAGCGGAATTAATAACAAGAAGGCCCCCTCCAGCCGCCCCTTCCTGGATGCGGCTCTGGAGTCCGTCTAGTGGCGGATCCCAGCGGACGTCATGAACGTTACCTCAGGAACGTACTGGCTGTGTAACTCAGCCGCCACGTGTGCGAGTAATCCCGCCGGTCGCTCTTGAAGACGGCAAAGCGCGGTCATTAGTGGCTGAGCGAGGCACGCCCACTCGAATGTGATTCGTGTCTTTTTCTATTTCTCTAATGCGGACTGTTCCGGCTCATAGCCACGCCCACCGCTCTCTGATTGGTCAGCTAGCGTGGTTGTGCCTCCTGTACCTTCCTGTGCCCTTGCAAGCATGCTAGCAAGGTGGTCCAATGCTATTGATGGGGCCTTGAGTGGGTTCTACCACACGACCCAATATTTGTGTCATGTCTTGAAGACGTTTCTTTCAATTCCAATAATCAATTCATGATGAGCGTGGCACCGTAATAACGTGCTAGCGTAGCGTGAAACCAACACAGCCTTTGAACATTTCGACAGCTCCGTGGCGTCCCGTTTGGGAAGTAATTTGTTTTTGGTAAACAGCGTGAAATCATCACCAGAAAGACGCTCTGATTTGCATGACTTCCTCCGCCGCTCCAGTATGGCGGCGCCATCTGGTCCTTTGGTTCTGTTGCTGAATGGTCATTTTGTCGACAAGAAAGGCGGCGTCGGCTTTTCATGAGGAGGTGAGACACGGCATCAGACGTACGCGCCGAATAAAGCCTAATGATTGTTTCCGGGCGAACATCTGCCTTGCCTGCAGCTGTCTTATTTACTTCTTAGGCGCCTTCCACCGCTTCTTAATGTTCATCACGCCGCCAGGAACGCTCAAGCGTCGAGGGGGGTGGGGAGGTGGGGCGGCGTAGCCAAATGTGAGCCATGCGGATGAATTTGAAAAACAATTCCAGCTTGGCACACCTCCCTTCCATTATCATCATCTTCAAAGATGCCCGTGACCCTCGTCGTCCTGCTTGGAGTTCCTGAAATAACTGCAAATAAGATCGTCCCTGGTGGGCACCCCCGATGGCACAGCAGACATTTGAAAGGACGTCCAGGAATGCTAATGTGAAACAGGGAGGATGCATCGACCATGAGCACGAGATGAACAGAAGGTGTATGCTGACATAGGAACACGCATGTGTGTCTCATTGGCCATTCATGCATTTCCTACCTAAAGATGGAGCCTATCCCAGCGTTGACTGGTTGCCAGTGTAACCCGCCCTGCTTCACACTGCACGCACCGGGGCTCGAACACACGATCTCCGCGATGGGAGGCGAGCGCTGACCACACGGCCAAAAGCCCGGACTGTCGAGCGCGTGTTCAGCGCAGCTCTCAAGGCAGAGGGAGTGAGGTTCACGTACACTGGCACAGCCTCACAGGCTGGCATCCGTCCCATTAGGTCATGGCACAGCACATGACATTGTAAATGACATTAGTGGCGCCCCCTATGGCTCGTGTTGGAAGTGCTTTGGAAGACGTGCTAGCGTACGCGTAGCAGAGACGTCCTAGCGTCATGATGACGCAAACCCTCCATGACTTAGGAGACGTTTTGCTCGATGCCGGCCATGTTTTGCAACCAATCTTTTTCAGATTTCACACACGTGCTTGTCCGGCCCCTAAAGGCGTGTGCCAAATGTGGTGATTGGACTAAACACCTTAAAGTTCCGGGGAGGGGGGGTTGCAGAGCGCATTGATTTGTGTGACACGCTAAGCCAACTTATGGGGTGAACAGCAGCGCCACCATGTGGTGGCATTTGTAAGGGAAGTAACAGCACAGGCAACACAGCAGGGATGAACGTTCTGGCACATTTTGAGCCTCGTGTGTGCAGCGCATCAGGAGTGGAAGAGTTAGCTCAAACACACAAATACATCAGTTGTTCTCAATTCTTGTATTGTTTTCATCCCCCCCCCACTGAGAACCTGATAATAATGTTGATTTATTTACGTCCATACAGACCACTGTGTGAGTTGCTGGCATCAGCATCTTCCTACAATCACCGAGTTATCAAAATAAAAGAGGAAGCAGCAACAGTGTGAGCAGGCTACCCAGCATGTCTTGTGGGCACCACGTAAATTCTGTTCAAGTTTCCCTGTAGTAGTGGTAGTAGTAGTTCATTAATGTTATGTGGAGCTGCAACAATTAATCGATGGTTAATCGATTAGCCAATTAATCGGCACCTATTTTGGTGATCTAATGTTATGTGTTACCTTGCTGTGGATGTTATTCTTTAAGAAGCTTCATACGTTGGCAGGGACTATGCTGTACTTCACGGCATCCTTGCTCAGCCAACGGATTCACTGGAGCTCTGCTGCCGTCTGGCTGGAGGCTCGTGTGGCGTTCAAGCACCAACATATAGATACCTCGTCCCCATTGGGGGGGGCGCACCCCACTATTTGAAAAGCACTGCTCTGCAGGATCATAACAGACAGATGGAAGTAGTTGGTGCTGTAACGTCATTCCCATCGGAATAAAACATTCGTATTTCCCAGACTCTTTGCACAATCTCCAAATTGCAGCCATGAGGCCAAACTCCAAACGCTTTATTTTGTCTCTGCAATGCGTGTCTTGCTCGCTTCTTTCATGAGTACGGGGGTGTCCAAAGGGTTTTCCAGCCAGGGCCGCATTTAGTAAGCAGCACATGTACTGTAGTATGCTAACAAATTATACTGTATGATGATATTTCATGCAAGTACTGCAGGTGAAAAAACACATTATTCATAGCAACTTTACTTTTTACGCTATTTTTTCCAAATATTTCAACGTTCTTCTTAAATAATCTTCAGAAATGTTCTCGTTCTTTTAATATTATGACTTTATTCCCACAAAATAAAACATTTTTTTCTTTTCAGATTTTGTCCAAATCACATTATTTTATTCTTGTTTTTTTCTCAGAATATTTTGTGTTTACTTTTTATAAATTACAGCTGTTTTTTCCCCTTTTTTCCCCTAAATTTTCCATCGGTTTGAACTTTCGACTTGTAAATTTTATTCTTGTAAATATGACTTTCCTCACATCATATTTTCACTTTATTCTTAGAACTTTTTCTGCAACCAAACTTGTTATTCATTCATTTCTTTGGGTCTCATAATATCACGACTTTTCATCACAACTTTTTTCCTTAACTTATTCAATCCCAGCCATTTTTCAAAAGACTACCCCTTCAGTGGCGGCCATTTTAGACTCTTTTGACTGATCTTTCAAGGCACACAGAATATTGTGTTGTATGGTTATATAAACATGGAAGCCTGTCGCCCGAAGTCAGCTGGGATAGGCTCCAGCATGCCCCCGCCACCCTAATGAGGAAGAAGCGGTATAGAAAATGGATGGATGGATGGATGGAGGGAAGCTACCAAAAGAAACATTACACTCTTTTCTTTCATCAGGAAAAAAACGTTAGTTTCTACCATTTTCCGTTCTTTAGTAACCAGCAGTAGAACATAGGTACGTTTCCGGAAAATATCCATTCCTGACTAAAAAGGGAGAAAAGCATGAACGTGAGTGTGAATGCTTGCTTGTCTGTATGTGCCCTGCCATTGGCTGGCGTCCAGTCGGTCAGGTGAGGACAGGCGGTGTAGAAAATGGTTGAACTTGAACTTTATTTTTAAAATGAAAAAGTTTTCATAATTTTACAATGTTATTCTCTCAAATTTGCGACTTTTTCTCATTTGATGACAACTTTTTTTATCCTAATATTTTGACCATATTGTAAATATTGACCATATTGATTTTTTTATTGTTAAATTGTATTTTTAGAATGTGGCCCGGGCCAATCCAAGCCCTGCATGAGTCGTACTCATTGCCACCTTCCTCTTTCTCCTCTGAACACGCATTGAGGGGATACTTGGCATTTGTTGGCATGAAGTTGTAGGACATCCCATCAGCAGTGTAGCACATCAACTTACCCCCACCCGTCGCACGAGTCCACTTCTGAACTTAGTTCTGCTCTGTTTCTGGGTCATTGAAGTAAAGAGTTTGGCTTCTCAAAACAATATGCGTTCCAAAGAGTACCACATTTGCTGCTGATGGGATGCCATGTGACCTCATGTCAACAATCCAAACCATCTCTTTAACTTGTGAAAGAAAAAAACAAAGGAATGAATGAGAACTCTCTGTGTTTGTGTTGGGACACCATCCCATTTAGGAACGTCACTAGGTCATATCAATACACTTTTTCATTCATTTTGCAAGAAATACCTCCATTGTTCCCTGATGGATGTCTTTGAAATTCATTTTGGAACACAACATCAATCATTTCAACTTCCATTCCAGTTGAAAGTAAACAAAAGCTTGCAGAAAAGTAGCATTTCTTTAGCCTTGTTCCCCTCTGAATTCTACTTTGTGTTGCTAGTAACGTGCACGTGCACTTGCTACCATGCTGTCCCTTGGTTTCCCACCCCACGTTCGAAATGTTTGCTACAGAGCAGAGTTAGCTAGCGTTCATCGCAACCACACGTTCCGCCACAAAAACAAAGCAAAGCAGGAAATGCAGCAAAGAATCGTTCATGCATTGGTGCTTTGTGTGTGATGACATAAATAAAAAGATTGTGTGCTTCAAGTCACGGCAAGGACAAACTAACAAGCGTAAAATAACACCTGACTGAGTCCAGCGCAAAGCGACATGGCGTAGCGCACAGTCCCATGGAGACTTTTATTGTCTTATTCTGTTACCCGCTTGATGGCTGCCCTCATCTAATGCAATTGGATCCACTTCCATTCTTCTTCCAGCGCTCGTTAGCCACTTAGGAGCGCCTGACTGGGCCACATTAAGGACCACCGTCAAGGCCTTCAGCGCCACGTAGACCCTCATCTTTGCCTCGGCAACCCCTGCTTCCTACCCAGCTGACTTTAGCCACCGGATGCTTCACGACACCCGCGGCAGGACCGCAGCGAGGCGTCATCGGACATAAAGGCAAACATAAATCTTCCAGCCGAGCAGCATCGTAACGCCGTCTTGTAAAAGTCAGAGTTGTGGCTCAGCATCAAAGCATGTGTAAGAAATAGTAAAAGACCTCTTTTATGACATATATACAGTATATTTATATATACAGTATATACAGTACACGTAGATGGTATATAGTTAACATATATACAGTATATTTATATATACGGTATATACAGTACACGTAGATGGTATATAGTTAACATATATACAGTATATTTATATATACGGTATATACAGTACACGTAGATGGTATATAGTGAACATACATACAGTATATTTATATATACGGTATATACAGTACACGTAGATGGTATATAGTTAACATACATACACTATATTTATATCTACGGTATATACAGTACACGTAGATGGTATACAGTTAACATATATACACTATATTTATATCTACGGTATATACAGTACACGTAGATGGTATACAGTTAACATATATACACTATATTTATATCTACGGTATATACAGTACACGTAGATGGTATATAGTTAACATATATACACTATATTTATATCTACGGTATATACAGTACACGTAGATGCTATATAGTTAACATATATACACTATATTTATATCTACGGTATATACAGTACACCGAGATGGTAACATAAAGCTACACCTGACCTACATGACGCCAGATCCAGCTTTACATGACAGTCAAGTCTCACTGGGATTGTGTCTGTTGTTGAGTTCTGCTTGTCACTGCATCCATCCTTCTGTTGAGTCCGTTGTTGAGTTCTGGTTGTGCTGTGGTGGTTAAAGATGAAGTGGAGGCCAAAGAAACGCTCATTGATTTCCTCACTAGCGGCCAACACTCAAGCCTGCTGACTTGTGGCAGGAAAGAAGAGGGAGAAACAAATATATATTCCAGAAAAAAGTCAACCCTCAGCTTTTATTTCTTGCTTTTATCACGGCGGTCATGAAGCATGCAGGTCAGCTGCTACCTTTCCCTCCCCTTTGATACAAATCATGCATCTCCTCATGTGCAGCCTTTTTTATTTTCGATATTGTTGTCGTAGCCGTGATCCACTTTTCCAAATATCATCCCCATCTTTCATACTTGAAGCTCCTGCCCATCCATCTTTCAACCTGTCCGCTTTCTCTTCTGTCACTGCAGCCATTTCTCTATGTACACACACACACACACACACACACACACACACACACACACACATGTACGCATCAGAGGCTCAGTCATCGGGGATTAGCCACAGACTTGATCAGAGTCTCTGCAGTGGCCAAGGTTGGAGATTTACACCAGACACTTAATAACATCATGTCGGGGGCTTGAGCCTGACGTCTGTATTATTGGGCGGAAACGCCGCCTTGCTCGTTTTATGCTGCCTATTATTAGTATTCTTTTTATGAGGGATCAAAATCATATGTTTTTGTGATGCAATATTCTGAAGGGTACAGAGGCGTACCGAGGTCCACAGTGGTGGACAGGAAGTGGAACTGCCTCACAACGTAGTCACAAAAAAGCCTCTTTCGTGATTGGGGAACACTTCCTGCTGAAGTATGCAAACGGACAAAGACAAGTAGATAAGATGAAAGAATTCATCAGAAACTTTACTTGACTCTACACTACCAGTCAGCCCCGTTTTGGCAGTTAGTCATAGAAATGGAGGTGGTTGAAGTCCAATGAATAGCTCGCAATGCTAAAAGGCAAGTGGTGAAGCACCAGAGGTTAAAAAAAAAGGTTCGGTTAGCCAAAAGTGAAAAATAAAGTGTATTTCAGAATGATACTGTTTCAGGGACCACAAAATGGGTCAACAATTGAAAGCTGTTGTGCAGAAATGGAGGTTGATCAAGCCTCGGCAGTTTGTGCAACTCATTCTGGAGGACTTACTGCCTCCTCTGTCTGCATAAAAACAGCGTTGGGAACACACTGTGGCCCCATACCTTGGTGAGCATCACTGAAGCGCATCGTACTGGAGAAAGTCCCTTCACGGGAAGGTACACCAGAAGAGAGACAGCTGACTCTTGGAGCTTCTTCCTCCACACAAATTGGAGCGTTCTAAAACTTTTGACCGGTAGCGTAAATAAACTCACCAGTCACACGCTTCAAACTCTTACTTGTCTGCCTCCTCGCCTTCTGTATGATTTCTTTTTATTATTATTGCCTTTTTTCATTTGCAAATGACCTGCTGGCAGTTCGTAGTTTGAACACAAAAACCAAGCAGTTCTGTGTTCCTTGACTGAACCCAACATGAACATTTACTACTACAGTATTACTGTTACTGTTATCATTTTACTACGACAGTATTACTATGACTGTTACCATTTTACTACTACAGTATTACTGTTACTGTTACCATTTTACTACTACAGTATTACTATGACTGTTACCATTTTACTACTACAGTATTACTGTTACTGTTACCATTTTACTACTACAGTATTACTATGACTGTTACCATTTTACTACTACAGTATTACTGTTACTGTTACCATTTTAGTACTACAATATTACTGTTACTGTTACCATTTTACTACTACAGTATTACTGTTACTGTTACCATTTTAGTACTACAATATTACTGTTACTGTTACCATTTTACTACTACAGTATTACTGTTACTGTTACCATTTTACTACTACAGTATTACTATGACTGTTACCATTTTACTACTACAGTATTACTGTTACTGTTACCATTTTACTACTACAGTATTACTGTTACTGTTACCATTTTAGTACTACAATATTACTGTTACTGTTACCATTTTACTACTACAGTATTTCTATTACTGTTATCATTTTACTACTACAGTATTACTGTTACTGTTACCATTTTACTACTACAGTATTACTATGACTGTTATCATTTTAGTACTACAGTATTACTATGACTGTTACCATTTTACTACTACAGTATTACTGTTACTGTTACCATTTTACTACAAAAGTATTACTGTTACTGTTATCATTTTACTACTACAGTATTACTATTACTGTTACCAATTTACTACTACAGTATTACTGTTACTGTTACCATTTTACTACTACAGTATTACTATGACTGTTACCATTTTACTACTACAGTATTACTGTTACTGTTATCATTTTACTACTACAGTATTACTGTTACTGTTACCATTTTACTACTACAGTATTACTATGACTGTTACCATTTTACTACTACA
Organism: Dunckerocampus dactyliophorus; assembly: GCF_027744805.1. NCBI lineage: Eukaryota > Metazoa > Chordata > Actinopteri > Syngnathiformes > Syngnathidae > Dunckerocampus > Dunckerocampus dactyliophorus. The sequence continues at coordinate 331,419 of NC_072825.1, forward strand.
GTATTACTATTACTGTTAGCAATTTACTACTACAGTATTACTATGACTGTTACCATTTTACTACTACAGTATTACTGTTACTGTTACCATTTTACTACCACAGTATTACTGTTACTGTTACCATTTTACTACTACAGTATTACTGTTACTGCTATCATTTTACTACTACAGTATTACTCTTACTGTTACCATTTTACTACTACAGTATTACTATTACTGTTATCATTTTACTACTACAGTATTACTGTTACTGTTACCATTTTACTACTACAGTATTACTATGACTGTTACCATTTTACTACTACAGTATTTCTATTACTGTTATCATTTTACTACTACAGTATTACTGTTACTGTTACCATTTTACTACTACAGTATTACTATGACTGTTATCATTTTACTACTACAGTATTACTGTTACTGTTACCATTTTACTACTACAGTATTACTATGACTGTTACCATTTTACTACTACAGTATTACTGTTACTGTTACCATTTTACTACCACAGTATTACTGTTACTGTTACCATTTTACTACTACAGTATTACTGTTACTGCTATCATTTTACTACTACAGTATTACTCTTACTGTTACCATTTTACTACTACAGTATTACTATTACTGTTATCATTTTACTACTACAGCATTTCTATTACTGTTACCATTTTACTACTACAGTATTACTATGACTGTTATCATTTTAGTACTACAGTATTACTATGACTGTTACCATTTTACTACTACAGTATTACTGTTACTGTTACCATTTTACTACAAAAGTATTACTGTTACTGTTATCATTTTACTACTACAGTATTTCTATTACTGTTATCATTTTACTACTACAGTATTACTGTTACTGTTACCATTTTACTACTACAGTATTTCTATTACTGTTACCATTTTACTACTACAGTATTACTGTTACTGTTACCATTTTACTACTACAGTATTACTATGACTGTTATCATTTTAGTACTACAGTATTACTATGACTGTTACCATTTTACTACTACAGTATTACTATGACTGTTATCATTTTAGTACTACAGTATTACTATGACTGTTACCATTTTACTACTACAGTATTACTGTTACTGTTACCATTTTACTACAAAAGTATTACTGTTACTGTTATCATTTTACTACTACAGTATTACTGTTACTGTTACCATTTTACTACTACAGTATTTCTATTACTGTTATCATTTTACTACTACAGTATTACTGTTACTGTTACCATTTTACTACTACAGTATTACTGTTACTGCTATCATTTTACTACTACAGTATTACTGTTACTGTTACCATTTTACTAGTACAGTATTACTGTTACTGTTACCATTTTACTACTACAGTATTTCTATTACTGTTACCATTTTACTACTACAGTATTACTGTTCCTGTTACCTTTTTACTACTACAGTATTACTATGACTTTTACCATTTTACTACTACAGTATTACTATGACTGTTATCATTTTACTACTACAGTATTACTGTTACTGTTATCATTTTACTACTACAGCATTTCTATTACTGTTACCATTTTACTACTACAGTATCACTATGACTGTTATCATTTTAGTACTACAGTATTACTATGACTGTTACCATTTTACTACTACAGTATTACTGTTACTGTTATCATTTTACTACTACAGTATTACTGTTACTGTTACCATTTTACTACTACAGTATTACTATGACTGTTATCATTTTACTACAAAAGTATTACTGTTACTGTTATCATTTTACTACTACAGTATTACTATTACTGTTACCATTTTACTACTACAGTATTACTGTTACTGTTACCATTTTACTACCACAGTATTACTGTTACTGTTACCATTTTACTACTACAGTATTACTGTTACTGCTATCATTTTACTACTACAGTATTACTCTTACTGTTACCATTTTACTACTACAGTATTACTATTACTGTTATCATTTTACTACTACAGTATTACTGTTACTGTTACCATTTTACTACTACAGTATTACTATGACTGTTACCATTTTACTACTACAGTATTTCTATTACTGTTATCATTTTACTACTACAGTATTACTGTTACTGTTATCATTTTACTACTACAGTATTACTGTTACTGTTACCATTTTACTACTACAGTATTACTATGACTGTTATCATTTTACTACTACAGTATTACTGTTACTGTTACCATTTTACTACTACAGTATTACTATGACTGTTACCATTTTACTACTACAGTATTACTGTTACTGTTACCATTTTACTACCACAGTATTACTGTTACTGTTACCATTTTACTACTACAGTATTACTGTTACTGCTATCATTTTACTACTACAGTATTACTGTTACTGTTACCATTTTACTACTACAGTATTACTATGACTGTTACCATTTTACTACTACAGTATTACTGTTACTGTTATCATTTTACTACTACAGTATTACTGTTACTGTTACCATTTTACTACTACAGTATTACTATGACTGTTATCATTTTACTAGTACAGTATTACTATGACTGTTATCATTTTACTACTACAGTATTACTGTTACTGTTACCATTTTACTACTACAGTATTACTATGACTGTTATCATTTTACTACTACAGTATTACTGTTACTGTTACCATTTTACTACTACAGTATTACTATGACTGTTACAATTTTACTACTACAGTATTACTGTTACTGTTACCATTTTACTACTACAGTATTACTATGACTGTTACCATTTTACTACTACAGTATTACAGTTACTGTTACCATTTTACTACTACAGTATTACTATGACTGTTACCATTTTACTACTACAGTATTACTGTTACTGTTACCATTTTAGTACTACAATATTACAATGACTGGTACCATTTTACTACTACAGTATTACTGTTACTGTTATCATTTTACTACTACAGTATTACTGTTACTGTTACCATTTTACTACTACAGTATTACTATGACTGTTATCATTTTACTAGTACAGTATTACTATGACTGTTATCATTTTACTACTACAGTATTACTGTTACTGTTACCATTTTACTACTACAGTATTACTATGACTGTTATCATTTTACTACTACAGTATTACTGTTACTGTTACCATTTTACTACTACAGTATTACTATGACTGTTACAATTTTACTACTACAGTATTACTGTTACTGTTACCATTTTACTACTACAGTATTACTATGACTGTTACCATTTTACTACTACAGTATTACAGTTACTGTTACCATTTTACTACTACAGTATTACTATGACTGTTACCATTTTACTACTACAGTATTACTGTTACTGTTACCATTTTAGTACTACAATATTACTGTTACTGTTACCATTTTACTACTACAGTATTACTATGACTGTTACCATTTTACTACTACAGTATTACTGTTACTGTTATCATTTTACTACTACAGTATTTCTATTACTGTTATCATTTTACTGCTACAGTATTACTGTTACTGTTACCATTTTACTACTACAGTATTACTATGACTGTTACCATTTTACTACTACAGTATTTCTATTACTGTTACTATTTTACTACTACAGTATTACTGTTACTGTTACCATTTTACTACTACAGTATTACTATGACTGTTATCATTTTACTACTACAGTATTACTGTTACTGTTATCATTTTACTACTACAGTATTACTATTACTGTTACCAATTTACTACTACAGTATTACTGTTACTGTTACCATTTTACCAGTACAGTATTACTGTTACTGTTATCATTTTACTACTACAGTATTACTGTGACTGTTACCATTTTACTACTACAGTATTACTGTTACTGTTACCATTTTACTACTACAGTATTATTATGACTGTTACCATTTTACTACTACAGTATTACTGTTACTGTTACCATTTTACTACTACAGTATTACTATGACTGTTACCATTTTACTACTACAGTATTACTGTTACTGTTACCATTTTACTACTACAGTATTACTATGACTGTTATCATTTTACTACTACAGTATTACTATTACTGTTAACAATTTACTACTACAGTATTACTATGACTGTTACCATTTTACTACTACAGTATTACTATGACTGTTATCATTTTACTACTACAGTATTACTGTTACTGTTACCATTTTACTACTACAGTATTACTATGACTGTTACCATTTTACTACTACAGTATTTCTATTACTGTTACCATTTTACTACTACAGTATTACTATGACTGTTACCATTTTACTACTACAGTATTACTGTTACTGTTACCATTTTACTACCACAGTATTACTGTTACTGTTACCATTTTACTACTACAGTATTACTGTTACTGCTATCATTTTAGTACTACAGTATTACTATGACTGTTACCATTTTACTACTACAGTATTACTGTTACTGTTACCATTTTACTACTACAGTATTACTATGACTGTTATCATTTTAGTACTACAGTATTACTATGACTGTTACCATTTTACTACTACAGTATTACTGTTACTGTTACCATTTTACTACAAAAGTATTACTGTTACTGTTATCATTTTACTACTACAGTATTTCTATTACTGTTATCATTTTACTACTACAGTATTACTGTTACTGTTACCATTTTACTACTACAGTATTTCTATTACTGTTACCATTTTACTACTACAGTATTACTGTTACTGTTACCATTTTACTACTACAGTATTACTATGACTGTTATCATTTTAGTACTACAGTATTACTATGACTGTTACCATTTTACTACTACAGTATTACTATGACTGTTATCATTTTAGTACTACAGTATTACTATGACTGTTACCATTTTACTACTACAGTATTACTGTTACTGTTACCATTTTACTACAAAAGTATTACTGTTACTGTTATCATTTTACTACTACAGTATTTCTATTACTGTTATCATTTTACTACTACAGTATTACTGTTACTGTTACCATTTTACTACTACAGTATTTCTATTACTGTTACCATTTTACTACTACAGTATTACTGTTACTGTTACCATTTTACTACTACAGTATTACTATGACTGTTATCATTTTAGTACTACAGTATTACTATGACTGTTACCATTTTACTACTACAGTATTACTATGACTGTTATCATTTTAGTACTACAGTATTACTATGACTGTTACCATTTTACTACTACAGTATTACTGTTACTGTTACCATTTTACTACAAAAGTATTACTGTTACTGTTATCATTTTACTACTACAGTATTACTGTTACTGTTACCATTTTACTACTACAGTATTTCTATTACTGTTATCATTTTACTACTACAGTATTACTGTTACTGTTACCATTTTACTACTACAGTATTACTGTTACTGCTATCATTTTACTACTACAGTATTACTGTTACTGTTACCATTTTACTACTACAGTATTTCTATTACTGTTACCATTTTACTACTACAGTATTACTGTTACTGTTACCATTTTACTACTACAGTATTACTATGACTGTTACCATTTTACTACTACAGTATTACTGTTACTGTTATCATTTTACTACTACAGTATTACTGTTACTGTTACCATTTTACTACTACAGTATTACTATGACTGTTATCATTTTACTACAAAAGTATTACTGTTACTGTTATCATTTTACTACTACAGTATTACTATTACTGTTACCATTTTACTACTACAGTATTACTGTTACTGTTACCATTTTACTACCACAGTATTACTGTTACTGTTACCATTTTACTACTACAGTATTACTGTTACTGCTATCATTTTACTACTACAGTATTACTCTTACTGTTACCATTTTACTACTACAGTATTACTATTACTGTTATCATTTTACTACTACAGTATTACTGTTACTGTTACCATTTTACTACTACAGTATTACTATGACTGTTACCATTTTACTACTACAGTATTTCTATTACTGTTATCATTTTACTACTACAGTATTACTGTTACTGTTACCATTTTACTACTACAGTATTACTATGACTGTTATCATTTTACTACTACAGTATTACTGTTACTGTTACCATTTTACTACTACAGTATTACTATGACTGTTACCATTTTACTACTACAGTATTACTGTTACTGTTACCATTTTACTACCACAGTATTACTGTTACTGTTACCATTTTACTACTACAGTATTACTGTTACTGCTATCCTTTTACTACTACAGTATTACTGTTACTGTTACCATTTTACTACTACAGTATTACTATTACTGTTATCATTTTACTACTACAGTATTACTATTACTGTTACCATTTTACTACTACAGTATTACTATGACTGTTATCATTTTAGTACTACAGTATTACTATGACTGTTACCATTTTACTACTACAGTATTACTGTTCCTGTTACCATTTTACTACAAAAGTATTACTGTTACTGTTATCATTTTACTACTACAGTATTTCTATTACTGTTATCATTTTACTACAAAAGTATTACTGTTACTGTTACCATTTTACTACTACAGTATTTCTATTACTGTTACCATTTTACTACTACAGTATTACTGTTACTGTTACCATTTTACTACTACAGTATTTCTATTACTGTTACCATTTTACTACTACAGTATTACTATGACTGTTATCATTTTAGTACTACAGTATTACTATGACTGTTACCATTTTACTACTACAGTATTGCTATGACTGTTATCATTTTAGTACTACAGTATTACTATGACTGTTACCATTTTACTACTGCAGTATTACTGTTACTGTTACCATTTTACTACAAAAGTATTACTGTTACTGTTATCATTTTACTACTACAGTATTTCTATTACTGTTATCATTTTACTACTACAGTATTACTGTTACTGTTACCATTTTACTACTACAGTATTACTCTTACTGCTATCATTTTACTACTACAGTATTACTGTTACTGTTACCATTTTACTAGTACAGTATTACTGTTACTGTTACCATTTTACTACTACAGTATTTCTATTACTGTTACCATTTTACTACTACAGTATTACTGTTACTGTTACCATTTTACTACTACAGTATTTCTATTACTGTTACCATTTTACTACTACAGTATTACTGTTCCTGTTACCATTTTACTACTACAGTATTACTATGACTGTTATCATTTTACTACTACAGTATTACTGTGACTGTTATCATTTTAATACTACAGTATTACTGTTACTGTTATCATTTTACTACTACAGTATTACTATGACTGTTATCATTTTAGTACTACAGTATTACTATTACTGTTACCATTTTACTACTACAGTATTACAATGACTGTTATCATTTTAATACTACAGTATTACTGTGACTGTTATCATTTTACTACTACAGTATTACTATGACTGTTATCATTTTACTACTACAGTATTACTGTGACTGTTATCATTTTACTACTACAGTATTACCATTATTGTTATCATTTGGATGGAACGCGCATATCCAATTGAGCCGTCCAGGAATGAGTTTCAACGTGATTATTGTCATCCTGTGCCAATCGTCTTTTTTACCCGATACAACCCCCCCACCCCCCGAGGTGACACATTATTCACGTCCTTCCAGACGTGTGATAAAAAGAGTCTGTTTCATCAATGAATTAGCAAAGCCGGGAGGAAGGAGGAGGCAAGGGCAGCACCAAAACAAAAAAGAGCAACAAAACGAGGAATAATGGCAGCAGTTTCATATGTGAGCGCTTGGATTGATCACTTTGATCCATTGGATCCATTAGTCTTCCTGTGTTGGAATTGTTCAAATATTGTGCGACGGCTCAAGCGTTTCATTTCAGAGAAAGTGAACCTTTTCTCTGTTCTTGGAAAGCCAATGAGACGCCGCACCAGGCTGACAATTCCGCCTCATTTCTTCCTTCCTTGTCTTGATGTTATTTCACTTTTTAATCTAGTTTTTTATATATTTATTTTTAACATTACATTTTTTTTCTTATCTTTATTTTATTATTTTATTATTCATTCTTCGTGGTTTTGTAATCATTTTCATCTTTTAAACATTTTTTTCTTTTGAAAGTCATTTATTTATTTTTTTTCTATTTTATTAATTTTATCTAACATTCCTTTTTTTTGTTAACTTTTATTTTTCCAATTATTTTGTTTTTTCCTACCATACATCATTTTTTCCAAGATATTTTTTTCCCAAAATATTTTTTATTTTTGCATAGTTTGTCCTGGGGGGGATATTTCCTCGCCTCGGTGTGCATGAGATGACCGAAAGCAATGATGACCAATCACAAGAGAGATGTTCAACATGACGTCCTGATGCTGTCATGCGATTTCCTTTCTGTTCGCTGCCCAGCGAGCGAGGCCCGTTCATCCGTTCAGTCCGCCATCACGCGGCTAATTTATAGGGAATTTTCATCAAAGCCGCGAGCCGAGTCCAGGCGATCAATGGTTTGCAGATTGAAAGCGGATGATGATTCCGCCGGCGTGTTTCCTGCTTGGTATGCGTCCACGGGCGCTGCCATGCGATGCGGCAGCTGCCAATGAGCTGACAGCTCCGAGCTTTCACCTCCGTTTGCGATAAGACACGTCTGATGCGCCGCCTCGCTTGACAGTGGCAT